>NC_064854.1:106060341-106360341 GCF_024139225.1 Suncus etruscus | reverse complement strand
TCTAAAGTACACAGAGTTTGCCATATATTACAATTCTTATTTAAAAGACCAAGTACAATTTTATTTAAAAAGTAATAAAATTAAATGAACCCATGAAAGACATTGAATAGCAAAAGAAATTCTCAGAAAGAAGAGCTAGAAGCAACATACTTCCTGATTTAAAACTATATCATAAATTTAAATATACAGTAACCAATAGAGAATGTTATTGGCATAAGAATTAGGCATAATTTGGTCTCATTCATCTATGGGTTTTAAGAAAAATGAAAGACATTCTTGCAATAATAACTTTCAGACACAAAAGAGAAAGGAGCTGGAAATTACAGCTCACCTCATGAAGCTCACCACAAACAGGGAAGAGTTTAGTTAGAGAAATAACTACGTTTTGAACTATCCTAATAATGAGAATGTATGAGGGAAATAGAAAGCCTATCTAGAGTACAGGCGGGGGTTGGGTGAGGAGGAGGGAGATTTGGGACATTGGTGATGGGAATGTTGCACTGGTGATGGGTGGTGTTCTTTACATGACTGAAACCCAAACACAATCATGTATGTAATAAAGTTGTTTAAATAAAAACATTAAAAAAAGAAAATATGATAATTAAAAAAAAAGAATTAGGCACAATTTGATCTTCAGCACCAAATATAGACCTCTAAGCATTGCCAGGAATAATTCCTTAGGAAAATGTGGAGTGGCCTACAAACCAAGCAAACAATGAAGACATACATCAGTGAAATATGGTAAATATACCCCAAATATTCCCATAAATATCTACATTTATATAAACTAATTTTAGAGAAGCAAGTTAAGGATACTTAATAGTGAAAATGTTATCTCTTTAATTGACAATGATGGAAAAAATAGGAAATTTGTATACGAAAAACGAAATGGAGTGTTGCACTCTACTTATGCCACTCACAAAAGTTATTTTGAAAAGAAAAGACATCATAAAAGAAATAAATTATTCAAAAGGATGTATTCACACCACTATTCATCATAATATTTGACACGATAGAGAAGAGGTGTAATCACCCTAGATGAGTAACAACAGCTGAGTGGATCATGAAGATGTGGTACATATACACAATGGAATTCTACATAGGTATAAGGAATAATGCAGTCATGCAATTCACTGCAACATGGATAGAACTGGAAGATATTATGTTAAATAAAGCAGAAGAGAATAATAATTACAGGATGATATGACATACACATGGTATTTAGAATAACTACATGATGGAATGCGAGAGGAGTTGTCTAGAATATTCTTGGCCCCGGAGTATAATGAGGAGAAGGAAAGAAGTGAGTGGAGAAGGAGAAAGACAGATGTGAAATCACAGGAGACTGGGGCTTTGGGGACTCTGATGCATTGGTGTGTTAAGACAAGAAAAAACATCCAAGCCATGGAGTCAAAAAATAATGAAACCCAAAGTCTAACAATCAAACTTAAATTTGGTGCCTTTTATGATAGCAAGCTGGATCAGAAAATTGGGTGATGGTGGTGGTATGAAATGGCCTCTGGAAATATTGGTAGAGGGAGGTTTACACTGGTGATCTTAAAATGGATCTTAGAATGATATTTTGTCGTAAGTCATAAAATACATAAAAATGTATAAATTAATAGCTAATATAGCTAAAACATTTTGAAAAGTAAAATAAGTGACCAAGTAATTAGAACTGAAAATTACCTCTGGAAAAATGTAATACATAGAAACTCATAAGCATCAACAAAAATATCAAATTAAAATGGGGGAGAGGACCTAAATAAACATTTTCTAAAGACAGTTAAATATCTCACCATCACTATTCATTGGGAAAATACAAAATCACAATGAGATATTGTGACTGTTGAAAACATAAAAATTTCAAGAAATGACAAATGCAAGCAAGATGATTGAGAAAGGAACTCCTTTGTGCCGTACATTGTTGCTGAGAATATAACTTGGTCTGACCATGTAAAAACATAAAGTGATACACCCAAAATCAAAAAAACAAAACTACAACATGATTCAGCAATTCCATTTCTGAAAACATATTATAAGGAAATTAAGACTATTTAAGGGGGTAGCTGAACCCCTATTTTCACTGCAGTATTATTTACAGTAATCAGAACTTGAGTTCACTAAGGAATTAATATGTAGTAAACACTTGCACATACAAAGTAAGACTTTTTGCTATTTGGGACATTATGGGTAGAATGGAATGAGATAATAAGCAGAATATGACAAAATGATAAATTCTGTATAATCTAACATATAAAATAAAATTAAAAGTTCCTCAAATGCATAGAAAAAGCAATCAGACTTTTATTAACAGAACTTTTATTAACATCAAGTGAAAGTAGTTAAAGGGGCCACAGAGATAGCATGGAGCTATTGCCTTGCATGCAGAAGGTCGGTGGTTAGAATCTCGATGTCCCATATGATCCCCTGAGCCTGCCAGGAGCGATTTCTGAGCATAGAGCCAGGAGTAACCCCTGAGCACTGCCGGGTGTGACCCAAAAACAAAAACAAAGTAGTTAAAAGGATCAAACTTTCAATTAAAAGAAAAATAAGTATTGTTAGATAATATACAACATATATATAGCTAATATTATTGAATGGTATAAAAATTGAATAGAAAAGGTCAGAGGGTACTGCACATGGCATGATCTGCATGAAAAAACATATTTGGTGCAGGTAGAGGCCATGCTGGGTCATGGATTTCCCAGTAAGAGAGCAGTAGATCCAAGGTAATGAGTACACATCCCAATAAACAAAAGAAAGAGCTTCCTCTCACCAACACAGGGCTGAATATGGCCGCCTGAAAATCCTTGAATAGAAGACAATCGCTCACCAATATAAACTCCCTGAAACCTCCCTGGCAGCAAGGAAGGCTGTTTGTGACATAGGAAAGGAGCACCTTCTGATTACAGAACATTGGTAAGGCATCACAAATTCCCATCATGCCTTGTGGGTGAAGATTTTATTCCTGTAGATTCTATCAGTAGAAAGACCCTATGTCACCTCTCTGAAATGGGGTTCAGAATGGAAATGCTTAAGGTGTTCAACAAGCTCAAAGAAACAATGGAACTTACTGCCATTATATACTACCATTACATACTGCCATAGAAGGATATGAGAGCAGCAATGAGAAAAATACAAACAGAAATGTCAGAACTAAACAAGTAGGTAGGTGAAATGAAAAATTTATTGGAGCCCTCACTAGCAGAGTAACAGCTACTTAGGACAGAATCAGTGGGCTGGAAGATGAATTACGTAAAGCCTTCAGACAACAAAAGAAAATGGAAAAAAAGCTTCAAAATAATTAAATAGATGATAGGAGAAAACTTTAGAATTAATTCTAGATAAACATCATAAGAATTATTGGTCAGAGAGTCAGGAAGAAAATACTTATGAAGAAGCATAATGACATATTTGGTGAGAAGTTTCCATGGCTGGAGAATGAATGCACCCAGGTAAAAGAGAGTCAAATAAAAATACTCAAAGGCATATCCTAATCACTATGATGAAAACCATAGAGAGAAATAGAATACTGAAAGCAGTGAAATAAAAAAAGAAAACTTAATAGAACTAGCATACTTAAATTTCATAGCAGATTTATCAAATGAAAACATCCAAACCTAAAAATAGTAGGACTGAGGATATTGTGGAAAAAAATCAGTAAAATAAATATTACCAAGAATATTTTACCCATACAGACTTCCATTCATATTTGGAAAAAAGAATAAACAGCATCACGTATAATCAATAGCTCAGGAACTTTATAGACACAAAACCACCTTTAAAAGAAGAATTAAAGTGGTTACTTTAAGACAGGCCAAACCCCACAAACACAAAAACTTCTATGGAAATATAGTATAAAACTCCATAACAAAAATCTCTCAATGTCAGAGTACTAAACACAACAATTAAGACACAGAGTAGTATGATTAATTAGAAAGCAACTCAACATTCTGCTGCCTACAAATAATCAGAGCAAACACAGACTCAAAGTCTATGGTGGAAGGCAATTTTTCAAAAAAAATCTGTGTATAAAGTCCAGGATGGTGATACTTATATCAGATGACATAGGCATCAGGTACAAAAATGTTACTCTTTTTTATAAAAATAATTTTTATTTTGACCAAAGTGGATTACATATCTTTCACAATAATATTTTAGGTACATATTGACATTGAATGAAGGGAACTTCCACCACCAACGTTGTCCTTCCTCTACCCCCGTTCCCAGCAGGCATCCCATATTCCCCTCACTTATCCTCAAGCTGCTAGTATAAGTGGCCCTCTCTGTGTCTAGTTTGTCGTAGATTGGGTATCGATTCTGTTGTTGTTAGTTTTGGGTTAGGTGTATTAGTCAGATCATCTTTATTGCTTCTTAGTGATCATACAACTGTTTGGTCTTGGTACCCTTCATTGTTTCCCCCTCAATTTGAGAGGTGGAACAAGATGGTTCCAGTAATGCAGTTCTGTTTGAGAAAAAGAAAAATAAAATTGGGGTAAAAATCAAACAAGCCAAAAATGGGCAGAGTCCTTCTAGAGGCTATTCATATTAATTTGAGAGAAGAAAGGTAAAAAGGAAGAGAAACACATCAACAATACAAAAAGAAAAATCAAACAAAAAATCCAAAATGCACCACAGCAATAAAGATCACCACCACACAGTAACCACGGTCCTGAAATAAAAACAAAACAAGGGGAGTTTCTGCCAGCATGGGGTTTGGCAGGCATCCGCCATGCCAAAGGCCTTTTTCACCAGGCCTAGGAAGGGGGTGAGATTTGGGTCACCCCAGCACCCTGCTACCTCCTTCCTCTGGAACTTCATGGCTTCCCTTGGGCCACATGCCTGGGGAAGCCAGAAAGATGGGTCCCTTGGAGGAGCTTAAGGGTTACCCTAGGCTTTCCCCATTTCCCACTAGGCTCCGGAGGGAGGGTTTGGGTGGGGGCTTTGAATTTCCGTTCTTCCAGCTCTTGAAGGATCTCTTTCCTTCCTAGGAGCCAGGAGTTTCTACCAGCATGGGGAATGACAGCAGAAGAGGTTCTGGCTTCAGGAAGTCCCAGGTGGATTGCATATCTTTCACAGTAATGTGTTGGGGGGAGTCTGAAACTTCAGCAGGCAACACGGGGATGACAAGCCTTCCAGCTATTAGAAAGCAAACGCCTCTTGGGGAGCCGGAAGTTTCAGCAGGCAACATGGGGATAGCATGGCTCCATGAACTCTTCACTTGGCAAACTCACAGACCAAAGTGATGTCTCAGAAACAACACCCTCCCTCTTGACTATTTCTAAAACATAAAAGGGACGCATATATCTCCTTTGTATATTTCAGATGTATTCCCTTAACATCTATAACTCTTTTTGAATATCCTCATATAGTGACAATTTTGTCCACTGGTTTTGTTATTTGATTGTTTGCTTTTTCCCCTTTGAGATCTGTTTTATAAGTAATACTGGTAGAAGAGTATCTCTGTATATAATGCATGTTTGAACCAAGTTTTGGGGAATGTTGGACCTTATTCGTCAGTAACCAGATGCACCAACAATATCTTGTGGCATTGTGCATAGGCACATTAAATTGGAAAAATAATACACATGCAAACAAGTTCTTATCTAATAGAGATGAGAACACAAATTTGGTAATGCAGTTAGGCCTTATACCATGAACATTGGCATAATAATTTGGCTTAGGCCTCAGAAGAATGGGCATCGCCCATACATACCTAAACAATGGATACCATTTATGAAAACAACCACAATTGTCTATAACATTACCAAGAGGAAAAAAAAAAACAATTTACTGAACTTAAAAACAAATAACTGTAGTAGAATGCCTGTCTCAAATATAAGCAGGGGATGGGAGGAGGGCTCTGGGAGGGAGAAATGTTACACTGGTGAAGGGGGGTGTTCTGTTGTGACTGTAACCCAACTATAAACATGTTACTTAAATAATATATTTATAAAAAAGCGCAAAAAATGAAATCAACAACAGCAATAACAATAACAACCCCCAAATTATTTTGTGCTGCTTTTTTTCCTGCAAAGGCATAATAAATATTGGGGAAATTAGATGGGGAATTCCCTTGGCCTAATAGATACAGGGTTTCTCCACCCTTGAAGTATACTGTCATGGGAATAACTACAGACTCCAAGCATGTTCATTTATTTTCCACTAGGTCCTTTTGTGGTGTATGGAAAACTTCTGTTCCATTATGGATGATAAAATCAGATCTCTGCATCTAGAGATTTTAGTATATGCACAGGTTAAAGAATGGAGCCTATGATGAAGTCTTTCTTTAAGGTTCTAGAAGTTCTGTTCCATCACTGTTGTTTTACTCAGTCTTCTGTAGTTGGTGTTCTTGGTATTTGCACTGATCCTAGGATGAAGCCTAAGATAGTCTTTCATTATGTTTCCAGAAGACCTGTTTAGTTGCAGTTGTCTCAGTTAGATCTCTAGAATTAGAGATCTTGGTTGTTGTACAGATCATAGAGGAAAGTTCAAACCTTTGCAAACATTTATGAGAAAGGAAGAAAAGGTTCACAAAAACAACTTGACTGGATAGCTTAAGAAATTGGAAAAATATTAATAAAAGATCTGAGAGTAGGAAGGAGGAGAAAATAATAAGACTTAGAGCAAAAATGAATCTCCCCTAATTTTTGGAACTCCCCAAATAATCCAAAATATCAATAAACCCAAAGTTGGTTCTTTGAAAGAAATAAGCAAGATTGATAAGCCTCTAGGGAGATTCACAGAGAAAAAGAGAAAGTACCTTAATAAGTGAATAAAAAATGAAAGATTAGAAATCACAACAGACAACATAGAAATTCATAGGATCATCAGAGATTACTTTGAGAATCTCTGTGCCATGAAGCAAGAGACCTAAAAGAAATGGACAAATTTTTGGAATCTTCTAACCTCCAAAAATTGAACCAAGATAACTTGAAATACCCGAGCAGACTTATTATTATCAAGAAAATTGAAATAATAAAATCTGACGCCAAACTAAAGTCCAGGCTCAGATGGATTTACTAGTGAATTCTTTCAAACCTCTAAATAGAACCTATTGCTGATCCTTTTCAGACACATCCAGGAAATTAAAGACTGAAAACAGTCACAAATAGTTCCTATGAAGCAAACATCACTCTTATAAGAAAAGCAGAGGCAATACCAAAAAAGAGAATTACAGGTCAATATCCTTGAGGAATACAAACAAAAATATCCTTACCAAAATAGTAGCAAATAGAATCCAACAATTCATTCAAAATTTTATACATAGTTAAAGTAGGAGTCATCTCAATGATACAAAATTGGTTTAACATAAGCAAATCAATGTCATATATGTCATATAACTAAAATAAAAATATAATCATTCAATAGAAGCAGAGAAAGTATTTTATATGATCCATCATATGATCTAGCAATACCACTCCTAGGAATATACCATAGAAACACCCAAAACACAACGCAGAAAGCCTTTTGCATTCCTATGTTCATTGCGGTACTATCCACAATAGCCAGAACCTGGAAAAATCCAAATGTTCAAGAACAAAAAAACAAATAAATAAAAAATTGTATATCTACACAATGAAATTTTATGAAGCTATTAGAAAAAATTAAGTTATAAAATTTGCTTATATGAATGCATATAAAGAGTATTGTGCTGAGCAAAATGATGGACATAAAATATCCACACTCTTTTGTGGGATATAAAAACATAATATAGTATTAATATCCAGATATATTAGAGGTGAAGGCCAGAGGACCAGCCCATGGTAGGAAGCATACAACAAATGCAGAGAAGTACAATTAGTGCAAAAATGGAACCGCTATGAAAGTGGTGGTCAGAAATTATTATGCTGGACAAGAAGTGGATGCTGAAAAGTGATAAAGTAATATGCACGATACCCCTTCAACAACAATATTGCAAACTACAATATCTAAAAGGAAATAAAAAGGAGGGAGAGAAAATAGAAGAAAAAATGTCTTCCTTTGAGTAAGGCAGTAAGGAGGGCAGGAAGGATACCAGGGACATTGATGTCAGAAAATGTGCACTTTGAAAGGTATTATGCATTTATGCAAAAGACTCCATCATGAACATGTATGATTATGTAGAATATATTATTATTCTACAGAACATTTCTGCCTCTCACTTATCAAGAATAAGTTAACAGCACTACTAGTTCACCTCTCCATTATCTCCTAAGAAATAGGAGATAAATTTATGAGAGGACTTTTAAATCCAGAAGATTCACTTTAAAGTAATAAAACATCAGCAGCAAAGTATAATGTAAGTTCTCAGCTGCATGTCATGATGACTAGTGGAATTGATGTCACTTTTGTAAGAAATACATTAAGTTTCATTTCTATCATCCAAAATGCTAGTGCACTGGGACACATTTATAAGTAAAGCTGTTGTTCTTATGCAGGCTATAGAAGAAGAAAGCAGCTCCAAATGTGAAATATGCAGAAAAATCTTCCCGCATGAATTTAACTTATTACATGAATAGATCATTGTTCAAATACTGGGTAAGGAAAAAAGTCTCAGGACCTGAAATAGGAAATGGTGCATTTTTTTCTAAGATTTTGAATGCAAATGCATAGAAATTTCCATAGATCTTGCTCTGCTAAAGAGGTATTTTTGTGTCATGGATAAAGCATTACATCAAGTGGTGATCTGTTTTGTAAAGTCTGTACTTCATTTAAAAGAAATAATGAGAAATACCTCAAGAATATTTCTTGAGTAATTCTGGAAAGTACTTGAAAACAGCAGAGGTTATTTTCAGTGAAAACAGTTTTATCTTCACTAAAATATAGAAGAGTTTTCTAATGTTGTAATCATTTAAGGCAGTGTCATAAACATATTTTATTAGGCGTAGTACTCTTACCTAATTAAATTAGCAATTTAAATAGTAATTAAATTAATGTTAATTAATAGCAATTACATTACTATTAAATAGTAATAGTACTATTAACAATTTTTTAAAATTTAAAAACTATTACTATTAGAGTGAGTATTTACAATATTCCAGCTTCTGTGTATAGACTGATATTTAAATTTTTTCATAGTTTTAGTTCTTAAAGTGTTCATAGACTGAAAATATGTCAAGAGAAGTAGAACATATTTCTGTTTTATGGTCATGGTAATTTCCACTTGACCATGTGCTTCTATTTAAATTTTATATTTATTTTGTTTAGGGACCACACATAGAAATGCTTAGGGACTACTCTAAGAACAGTTCCTGGAAGTCACTCAACCCTTCTTGGAAGAAATTATGGTATGAGGGATTGAATCCAGGCCTCAAACATGCAAAGTATATATTTAAACCACTGAGTTATATCTCTGGTCCTTGATTATACAATTGCCATGTTATCTCATGATAGTTATTATAGACTGGAAGGTAAATTGTGAAGATGACAGGAGTAGTCAACGAAGAAAATAAAAAATAAGAAAAGAGGGCCTGGAGCTATAGCAGAGCAGTAGGGCATTTTCCCTGCACGCCGACCCACGATGGATCTGGGTTGCTCCCCAGCGACCCATATGGTCCCTCAAGCCAGGGACAATTTCTGAGCACATAGTCAGGAGTTACCCCTGAGTATCACAGGGTGTGGCACAAAAACAAAAAGAAAAGAAAAAACAATGTCTCTTTCCATTAAAACTAAATATTCATCCAAAATTCCAGTCTGGGTGCTGGGCTAATCAGCTTATTAGAACTCTTGAATTTTAGTTTTCCAGCACATAGTTTCTAATCCTCTTCCTTAAGGTAATTTACAATAACAAATGATTACATGAGGTATCTTGGTTCCAACAGGAATCATGTAAGTTAAGATTAACTGCAGTTCAGACACATGTACTGATCCTTGGAAATTTTAAAAACTAATGTCATGGACCACTGGTATCATGGTCTTATAGATATCTTTTTTTCATGATGACTAGTGGAATTGATGTCAAAGTTTTGTAAGAAATACATTAAGCTTCATTTATGTCATCTGTAGTGCTGGTTCACTGGGATACATTTATAATCTCATAGATTGTTATTTTTCTGAAAGTAGTCATAATTACATTCTTCTTATTATTTAATATGGTACAGTAAACAAGTCCTGAGTTAGTAAATAAGCTATAAAACACTCAAGATCACAAGTGAATTATTTGAATTGATCAAAAATCCAGTGAGATACCACTATGCATCTTTTATAATAACTAAAAATTATGATGTTATGCACTATTGATAAAGATGAAGAGAAGTTTCCCCGCAGAAGCCCTGGTGACTCTTTTGAATGTGATTGGGCTGGTTCACCAGTCCTAAACCTGAGATGGTTGTTGGTTGGTATCGCAATCACCCTGGCTTTGTTTATTGAATTTTTAGTGTGGATATCAACACTCAGCAGAGATTTGAAACCTTGTTGGAAAGAGCTGTGGCAGTGGTTGTGGTTCCAGTTCAGAGTGTCCAAGGAAAGGTTGTCATTAATGTCTTCAGATTGATCAATGTTAATATGATAGTCTTGGGACATGAACCAAGACAAACAATGTCAAATCTGGGTCACTTAAACAAGGCACCTATCTAGGTATTAATTCATGGGCTAAACAGACATTATTATTCCATAATTATTAACTATTAGAAAAAATGAACTCAAACAGAAAACGCTGCTAAATTTGCATAAGAAAAATTGGATGGAAGGTTTGACACTTCAAGACTACAGTGAACACTATAAACACAATGAATCAGTGGTAAAAGAAATGTTGGAATTAACCAAGATGTATAATAAGGCTGTAGAGGGAGAGGATATGATGACACCTGAACAGCTGGCAATAAAGAATGTTGGCAAGCAGGACCCCAAACATCAGTTGGAAGAGCATGTAAATGTGCTTCTGACTTCAAATATTGTCCAGTATTTAGCAGCTATGTTCCTAATGCTCAAAATCAAGGGACCTCTGACGGTGTATTTGGTTAAATAGAAGATACCTGGCATCATCTGCAGCCCTGTAAAACCTTCAGTCTCATTTGTGCAATTACTTGTTTCTTTAGTCAGAGTTTATACAGATTCCAAAGTTGTATAAGAATACATCAAAGTGGACAAATTTTGTTAAAATCCCATTTAATATTTGAAAAAAAAAAACAGTAACAAATATATTTTGTTGTAGTCTACAAATAAAATACATTTACGGTCTAAAAAAGATGAAAAGAAAACACTTTTGCTGTCAGGAAAGCAAACAATGATAGATTCATTAAAATAGGATCATATTGCTAAGATATTATATATAATTTTTATTTTTAATCATGCAATCATGGCTTTTCACTAAATTACAATTTTAGGGATTTAGTTTCACACTTCTGTGTGTTTATAATATCAACCCCCAAAGCTCTAAGATCTTTTCTCAAATAAAAATAGACCTCTACTCATCCCTAACACAACCCCTCAATTTTAATTCCAATAATCTCATAGTTTCATTTAGTGTCTAAGAGTTTGTTTTGTTGCTTTTAGCAACAAAATATTTGCTTCAGTTATTCAAATGCCACATGTGAGTGAAACCATTTGCTAATTTCATTTCACTTCCTTTGTTCTCTAAGCACAACCACTGAAAATTATATCAGTTTTCCCCATAAAGGTTATGTTTCATTTAGCGGCAGAGTAGTAACTGATTGTGAATATATCAGAGGTTATTTTTCCTATGTTAATGGACATTTATGTTCATTCTATAGTTTGGCTGTTATCTTTAACGCTATCTTGAGTACTAACATTCAATTATCTTTTAATAGTATTGCTTTTGAAATCTATAGATCTATTTCTAATTAACTGTTGGCACAATATTATATTTGTGAAAACTTTAAAATTGATAAGAGAATGATAATGAGCCCTATGGATATCAACACTGATTGAAACCAGAATCTGGAGCTCACAACAGCCTTGAAAGATAACCTTAGTATCACTACCCTATAAAATGATGCTAACTGCTAACACTGTGCCATTCCCGGAAATAATTACTCTGCAACTGCTCTTCTACTCCCAAAGATGGCTCAAAAGACTGGATTCTGTGGGACACAACACCTGGTAATATCTCTAATTACCTACCATAATAGATATCAATGACTATTAAGTGTGTTTAAAAACTAGAAGAAAACGCATTTCTTTTCTGGTAGACAGCTTACTCCAGAAATAGACCCTTATGTTGAGTACAATAAGTTAGAAGGAAAGAAATAAACACAGAATAGTCTCACTCATCAGTGGGATTTATGAAAAATAAATGACAGTATAGTAATAATACCCAGAGACAATAAAGATGAGGGCTCAAATGAAGATCCCATGAGAAAAAGCTTACCAAAATGAGTGGTAAGTGCAGCTATAAAAATAACTACATTTTGAACTATCCTAATAATGAGAGTGTATGAGAGAAATAGAAAGCCTGTGGGACTGGTGGAGAGGAGGGAGATTTGGGACATTGGTGATGGTAACATTGCACTGGTGATGGGAGGTGTTCTTTACATGACTGAAACCCAAACACAATCATGTATGTAATCACGGTGTTTAAATAAAATATATATTTAAAAAAAGAAATAACTATACTAACAAATACCATGGCAATGATAGAGAAAGAAATACAATACCTGTCTAGAAGATAGGTAGGAGGAAGACATTAAGAGGGAGGGAGACAATTGGAGACATTGGTGGCGTGATAGTTGCACTGTTAAAGAATGGTGGGCATTTTATGGATTAAACCCAATTATAAACAAGTTTGTAACCATAGAGCTTAAAATAAAAAGAAATTTACTTTTATAAAATAAAAATAGAATAAAGAGCAGATGAACACTCTACAAATATAATATAAAATGAAATTATGCAGTTTTCTTTAACATGGAAGAAATGAGAGGGCATTATGTTAAGTAAATTAGAGGGATAAGAACTGATAGTAGGTAATCCTACCAATCTATGGGGTAGGATTAAAACAGATGAAACAATTCAAAATACAGTAAGGGGAGGACCTTATTTTTGTACCAAAACCATATATTGTGACACTAATGTGACAATATCATTCAAATTGAAGAAAATTATTTTTAAAATGTTTACTTGCATCTTATATTATTTACATATATTTCACTATAAACTATGTAGGTAAATAAAGTAATAATTATCATTCTTATTATGTAGAAAGAAAAGGTAAAATAAATATGTAAATAATATATATGATATGCCACGTTCAGAAAGTTAATAACAAATCACCTTAATTTCCTTACTGATGACACACTTGAAATGTGTGTGTGTGAAATAGCTAGGAAAGAATAAATGTCTATCAGAAGCTTTCCCCAAGGTGTTCATATCATCCTGCTGCAAGGTGTTGGTTTGATGTAAGAGAGCACTAGTACCAGAAATGCAGTTGGGGCTGCTTTCTGTTTATTACTTTAAAGATGATAGATTTCCAGATGGATACTGAGTAGAAATCACTCAGTAAAAGAAGATAAGAAGGAAACGAACCAAATAATTTTGAGAACCTCTGCAGAATAGTTTATAAATAATTATAACAGTTATAGCTAGAGTGGTCAGAAGAGATATCACAATGAGTAATAGTACCTTGCATGTGGTGAACCTGGGCTAGATCTTGGTATGTATATGGACCTCAAAGTCCATTAGGTGTGACCACTGAACACAGAGAGAGAAATAAACACTAAGCACCACTGACCACTGTGAGTGACCCAATGCTGCTCCTCTTCACAAGATGACAGGAAAGCAAAAAGGAAATCCAAAAGTCAAAAAGGAACATAAAAAAACTATTCTATATCACTAATTACAAAAGAAATGAAAATCATAACAAAAATAAGATAACACTTCACAGCAAAAAAGCTGACATTCATTACAAAGAACAACAATCAGTGTTGGAGCAGATATGGAGAAAAAAGGGACCTTCACTTCTGGTTGGGAATGTAGTCTAATCCAGCCATTTTGTAAAACACTGTAGACATTGGTCAAAGAACTAAAAACTGAGCCTCTATACAAGCCAGAAATTCAATTTCTGGGAAAATACACTAAAGACCCAAAATTACAATGCAGAAAAGTCATTTACATTTCTATGCTCATTGCATCACTATTCATAAGAGCCAAAATCAGAAAATAACCCAAGTACCCAAAGAACAGACACATTGATAAACTATGGTATATCTGCACAATGGACTATTACACAGCTATTAGAAAAAATGAAGTCTTAAAATTTGCTGATACATAATAACATGGGGGTATTATGGTGAGCAAAATGAGTTAGAGATGGACATAAAATGAATACACTCAGTTTCAGATATAAAATAACTTAGTACAAAAGTAGTACCAAAGACAATAGCAATGAAGGCCAGAAGGAAGCTTGCCACAAAAGGGTGGAGAGCAGTTACAACAGAGAAAGGATTATTATAATGATGACAGTTGGAAACGATTACTCTGGACAAGAATTTGGTGAAAGGAGGTAAAGCGATAGACATGATATTCTTTCATAGTAAAGTAAACCACAGTGCTACAAAGAAAAAAGGACAGAGAGAGAAGAAATGTCTCTGCCATAGAGTCAGGAGTCTGGGGTGTGGGAGGTAATCTGAAGATATGGTGGAAGAAAGTTGACAAAGGAAGTTGACACTTGTAAAGATAAGGGTGCTCAAATATTGTGCTACTGAAACTCAATCATGAACATTTTTGTAATTTTATTTCTGCTTTGGGTTCACATCCAGCAGTCTTCAAAGGTTACTCCTGGTTCTGCACACAAAAGACACTCCTGGAGGTGTGTGGACAATAAGAGATACCATAGATTAAATATTAGTCTCCAAATGTGAAGGAAACATCCTACCTGCTGTAATGCTGCTCTATCCCTACAACTTGGTAATTTTGTATATAAGAGTAATTCAGTAAAAATTGTTTTATGAATAAGAAAAGGTGTGTTAATAAGAAGAAACTATGCTTTACATACAACACAAAGTGACTGATTTGATATAACAATCTTCAAGGTAATACACAAAAATATTTATTACAACTTCTTTTTTTACAAAAAAATTAATTTGTGCTATTTTTTTTTCAGAGGTACAATAAAATTGGGGAGATTAGAAAGGGAATTCCCCTGGCATAATAGATACAGGGTTTCTCCACCCTTGAAGTATACTGTCAAACTACAGACTTCGTACATGCTCTTTTACTCTCCCCTAGGTCCTTTTATAATGTCTGGAAGTTTTCCACTCCATCGTGGATGATAAAATCAGTTCTGTAGCTAGTGATCTTAGTATTTGCACATGTTATAGGATGGAGCCTAGGATAAAGTCTTTTTTTTTTTACAGTTTCAAATATTCTGTTCCAACAACTATCTTTTTAAAAAATCTTTCAACCATATAGTCATTATTATAGTAATTTACTCTTTCAATTAAACTAACTTTCCTAAGTTTTCTAAATAGAATGTTAAAATATAATTAAATAAATATACAAATAAATAAAAACAAACTCAAATTCAAGTAATAGGTAATGTATATAGTTGTAAGAATAATTAATGACAGAAAAAGTGTGATTTTTAAAAAGAATACATGGAGCCAGAGAGACAGCACAGTGGTAGGGGTTTGCCTTCCAGGCAGATGACATGGGATGGACGCATATGGTCCCCGAGTCTGCCAGGAGCAATTTCTGAGTGCAAAGCCAGGAGTAACCCCTGAGCGCTGCTGGGTGTGCCCCAAAACAAAACAAACAAAATGAAATAATATAAAATAAAACAGAATACAGTTCAGCTGATACTCCTTTTCTCACTGGTACTAAACATGTTCTCCTGAACATTAGTAAGTGTGATTCCCTGAGTAAGGAATCAATTATAAAGCCCAAATATGACTGGCTCTGACTCAAAAATAAACAAAATAAAACAAAACAACAAATGTCCAATTAGTTAATAACAGTGAAGAAGCTATTCTTATAGCTTAATTTGTACTTGATTTATCAAGACCATTTAAAAATTAAACTAACATAGAAAATATTGTTTCAACTAAAATTGGAAACAACACAGGGTTGTTTCTTCTTTAAAGCTTTATCAAATTTTATGATGTATTCATCACATTGTAGTTAACACGATCAAGCACAATTACTGTAGTAAAGAAGAGGAAATAGAAGAGAAAAAATTTAAAAATAAAAATAATATGTAATTTTGTTAACTATATCAGGAGAAATAACTTTAGAATAATGGGGATTCCAAGAGGAAAAAAGGGAAAGGGGAAAGAACAATTAGTTGAGGAAAAAATAGCACAAAATTTCTTCAATATGAATAGGGTCATTGGTGAATTGATACAGAGATATGAAGAGTGCCAGTTAAAATAAACTGAAAGAGGGACTTGGAACTTTACCTTGCAACTGACTGACCTGGTTTAAACCTCGGCACCCCTGTTATTGCTATTATTAGATTCCTGAGAACAGAGGCAGGAATAACCTTGAGTATTAATGAGAGTAGCTTAAACAAACAAATAAAGAATAAAACTAAAAAACAGCAAAATCAAGATGCATTGTAATTGCAATAGAAAAGAGACATAAACTCCTAAGGTAGCAAAAGAAAAGCAAGGACTCAAATGCAAGGGTAGAAACTAGATTGATATCAAATTTCTCAGAGTTAAAAATTCTCAAGCCAGAAGAGACAGAGCAATGTATTCAAAATACTAAATATAAAACTCACAGTGTGAGTGTTCATAAAAATTACAGAAATAGAAGTTATAATTAATTATATTTTTAGACAATAATGATTAGAGATTAACTATAAAAAGCTATGTAGGACAAGTTTTTACATTTGGAAATTTAACAACATATTATAAAATAACCATTGGGTCAAAAAGGAGATAAAAGATGAAATTTAAATATTTCTTGAAATGAGCAGGAATGCAGGTATAAACTATTAGAATCTGACACTCCAAAATCAGAACTAATGGGCCAGATGAAATCAATAATCAATATAGGTTTAAATCAGAAAATACAAAAAGATTAATGTAATTACATAAGTTACAAAATTTCACAACTTATTCAATACATTTCACAACTTGAAGAATGAGAAAACCAAATAACATATGAATTCCAAAATACATAAGTGGAAAAATAAAATCTCAAGGAGAAATCAATGGTAGAGAAATCAAGAAACAATTCACAGGATAAATGAAACCAGAAACTAAGTTTTAAAAAAGTAATAAACAAGAATGGCCAATTCTCAACTAGACTCACAAGGGAAATGTAGAAAACTAAAATAAATAAGAGCAGTGATTAAAAGGGAGAAAAACCAAAGATTACAAAAGGTTACTATGAACAAATTCGTGCTATTAAGTTGGAGAGGCTAGAAGAAAAAATTCATTTAGAATTCTATAATATTGAAGCTAAAACAGGAAGAAGTATAAAATCTAAGCAGAAAAAACATAAGGAAATTAAAACAGTAATTGAAAATATTACCAAGAACAGGGCCCGGAGAGATAGCACAGCGGTGTTTGCCTTGCAAGCAGCCGATCCAGGACCAAAGGTGGTTGGTTCAAATCTCGGTGTCTCATATGGTCCCCGTGCCTGCCAGTAGCTATTTCTGAGAAGACAGCCAGGAACCCCTGAGCACTGCCGGGTGTGGCCCAAAAATCAAAAAAAAAGAAAATATTACCAAGAACAAAAGCACCTGTTTATCAGAAAATTATAACAAAATTTCAAAGATCTAGTACTTATTTTTTCTAGTTTTTTAAAATAATGGAAGAAGCAGAAATCCTCCTTAACAGTTTTGAGAAGCCAACATTATGTCAATACTAAAAGCTGATATGGGTAAGACTTAAAAAAATAAAATTTCAAGCTAATATGTCAGATAGATACTGATTCAAATATCCTAAACAACATATTTGCAAACCAAATACAACATATCAAAATTATTATAAATCATTATTAAGTGGAATTCATTCCAGCTTGCATGATGGCTCAATATACATAATCAGTATGACATACTGAATCAGCAAAAAGAAAGATAAAATCTTTCTTTGAATATGTCAATCGATAAAACAAAAACAGAATGCCTGTTGTGAATACAGGCAGGGGTTGGGGGAGGAAGGAAAATGGGGGTCATTGTCTGTGGGAATGTTCTACTGGTGAAGAGAGTTGTTCTTTATTTTTATAACTGAACCCCAAATACAAACATGTTTGTATCATGGTGCCTAGATATATATTTTAATTTAAAAAACTTTAGATACTATTTAATATATGTTCCTAATAAAATTTTCATATAATAGAGGGATAGAAGAACGTACTTTAATATAGAAATGGTCAAATAGAAAAGACAATAATATAATAAGCTTCTAATGGTGAAAAATTGAAAGGCTTCTCTCTGTCTGAAATCTAGCACAAGGCAAGAATGACCACTTTCTTCATAATTATTTTTATTCCCATATACATCAAGAGAGAAAAAAAAGAGAAAGAAACGAAAGAAGGAATGAAGGAAAGGAGGGAGGGAAAGAGGAAGGAAAAGAGAATGAAGAAAGAAGGTAAGGATGAACAGAGGGAGAAAGGAAGATAGAGAGGAAGGTAAGAAAAAATAAGGAAGGAATGAAGGAAGAGAAGAAGAAAAGAAGGGAGGGAGAAAGTAAGGAGGGAAAATAAGAAGGTAAAAGAATGAAGGAGGGAAAGAAAGGAGAGGCTGAAAATAATAAGAGGAAATGAGGAAGGGATAGGGGGAAATAAGGAAGAATGCATAGAAGTATGGAAGTAAGAAAGAAAGATAAAGGGAATAAGGAAGAAAGTGAGAAAGGGAAGAAGGAAGAAAAGTATGGAGGGAGGAAGGATGGAAGAGAGAAGGGAAGGAAAGAAGAAAGAGAAGGTAGAGTAAAAGAGAGAAAAAGAAAGGATAAATGGGAAAATGGAAATAAGAAAAAGGGGAAACAGGAATTGAGGAAGAAAGTTGGGAGGAACAAGGAGAGGAAGAAAGTAAAGGAAGAAAGAAAGGAAGGAAGATTAAGGAAGAGGGAAAGGGAAGAAGGAATTAATGGAAATAAGAAAAATGGGAGGGAAGGAGGAAAAAAGGGTGCAAGGGAAGAAAAGAGAAGACTAAAGAAGGAAAGGAGAGAGGGAGGAGGAGAACTAGATGTAACCCAAAAGCCAAAATAAATAAGAATAATAATAACAATAAATTAAGGAAGCTTATAAGCACAAAGGCAACATATGAAATTGATTACATTATTTATTTATTTTATTATTTATAATTTCTTTTTTTTTAATTTTTTTATCTTTATTTAAACACCGTGATTACAAACATGATTATAGTTGTATGATTACAGTCATGTAAAGAACACCCCCTTCACCGGTGCAACATTCCCACCACCAATTTTCCAGATCTCCCTCCTCCCCACCCCCCTACACCTGTACTCGAGACAGGCTTTCTACTTCTCTCATTCATTCACATTGTTATGATAGTTTTCAGTGTAGTCATCTCTGCAACTGCACTTATCACTCTATGTGATAATTTCTTTATCTAAGCACTGGTTACAAAAATGTTTGTAGTTGGGTTTCAGTCATCGAAAGAACACCACCTTTCACCAGTGTAACTTTTCCCCACCAAAAATGTTCTCCATTTTCCTCCTCCCAAATCCTCTTCCTGTCCTTGGGTCAGACAATCTATTTTTCTCTCTCATTATCATTGTCATGGTAGTTGTTATTGCAGTTGTTTCTTTAATTTTGCTCCCCACTATTTGTGGTAAGTTTCATATATCATTTGGCACGCAGGCCTATTGTCTCTGAATATTATATTACCATACTGTCTTTTAAATCTCTTAAATCGGCAAATGAGTGAGAGTAATCTGTCTATTCTATCTCTTTCTAACTCATTTCACTCATTACAATAGTCTCCATGTCCATCCAGAAATAGGCACATTTTATGACTTCATTATACCTAACAGCTGCATATTCCATTGTGTAGATGTACAACAGTTTCTTTAGCCACTCATCTGTTGTCAGGCATCTGAGCTGCTACCAGATTCTGGCTATTGTAAAATAGTGCTGCAATGAACATAGGAGTGCAGAAGGCGTTTTTGTTATTGTTGTTTGCTTGTTTGTCTTTTTTTTATTGAGTTCCAGTGGGCCATTTGTGGCCCTCCGTACAACATTTTGTGGCCCTAGCCTAGAGGAATCTTTTTTGTTTTGTTTTGTTTTGCTTTAGTTGTTTGGGTCACACCCCACAATGTTCAAGGCTTACTACTGATTTTGCACTCAAGGATCACTCCGACTTTGCTTCCTGCGGCCCCCAGGTAAATTGAGTTTGAGACCCCTAGGACCTAGGGTCCAACCCTAGGTGTGGTATTGCTGGCTCATATAGGAATATAGGAGCTCAATTTCCAGGGTTTGTTTATTTGTTTGTTTGTTTTTAAGAAAGCTCCATGTTGTTTTCCAGAAAGGCTAAACTAGACAGCATTCCCACTAGCAGTGAATGACTATTCTTTACTCACCATATCCGTACCGCAGCACCTGCTGTTCTTGTTCTTTGTGATGTGTGCCAGTCTCTGTGGCTTGAGATATTTCATTAGTGATGTGACTTGCATCTCCCTGATTGTTAATGGTATGTATCATTTTATCCTGTGCCTCTTGGCCATCAGTATTTCTTATTTGAGGAAATGTATTTTTATTTTTCCCCATTATTTTTTGATAGGGTTAGGTATTCTTTTTCTTGTTAAGTTCTGTCAATACTTTGTATATCTTAGATATTAGTATTGGGTAAATAGTTTCTCTCATTTCATGGGTGACTTTTGTAACCTAGTCTATGTTTCCTTTAAAGTGCAGAGGTTCTCATTTTATTTTTAGACCCATATGCTTATCTCTGCTTCCAGATATTTGGAAAGTTGTGTTTCCTTCTTGAAGATGCATTTAATTTCAATGGCATAAAGTGTTTTGCCTATGTTTTTTCTATATACCTGTGTATGAGATGATATCTCATTACTGGGTTGATTTGCATCTTCTTGATGATTATTGATTGTGGAGCATTATTTCAACTACCTTTTGGACATCTATATTTCTTTTTTGAGGACGTGTCTTTTCTTCTCCTCATTTGTGGATAGGGTTAGATTTTTTTTGCTGAATTCTTACTAATGTTTTGTATATCTTAGATATTAACCTCTTATGAGATGAATATTGGGTGAATAGTTTCTCCTATTTCATGGTAGTTTTTGTATACTTAATACTGTTTCCTTTGAGGTTCAGAATCTTTTAGTTTTAATGTAGTAGTCTTATTTGTTTATCTCTACTTCTACTTGCTTGACCAGTGATTTTTTTCCCTTGAAGATGCCTTTAGTTTCAATTTCATGGAGTGTTATACCTAATTTTTCTCTATGTACCTTATTGTTTCAGATATGATATAAATCTTTTAATCCCCTTTGATCTGACTTTGGAGCCTGGCATTAAATAGAGATCTGAGATTTTTTTTGCATGTAGTATGCAGTTGACCATTTTTCTCAACACACTTGTTGAAAGAATTTTATTGCTTCACTTTGTATTTATTTTCTCTTTTCAAAGATTAACTGATCATATACCTGCAGTCCAGATCACAATATTAAATCTATTCTATTACATTGAATTTTGTAGCCTGATACTTTACCATACATATCTATTATTTTCAGAAGCTTTTGTTGTAGAGTCTTTAGCATTTTATAAATATAGTATTATGTCATTTGGAATACTGAGAGCTTGAATTCTTTTTTTTTTCTATCTGTATGACCTTAATATTTTTCTTGCCTGAATGTTATGGCATGTAAATCCAGTATCATATTAAATAGAAGTGGCAAGAGAGGAAAAATCTGTATTGTATTTTTTAAAGATTTTAAAGGAGGGCCCAGAGAGATAGCACAGCGGTGTTTGCCTTGCAAGCAGCCGATCCAGGACCAAAGGTGGTTGGTTCGAATCCCGGTGTCCCATATGGTCCCCCGTGCCTGCCAGGAGCTATTTCTGAGCAGACAGCCAGGAGTAACCCCTGAGCACTGCCGGGTGTGCCCCCCCCCAAAAAAAAAGATTTTAAAGGAATGACTTGTATTTTTCCCCATTGATTCTAATGTTTGCAATGATTTGTGGCACTTAATGTTAAAATTAAGTGATCTAAAATTTTCTTAGTCCATGGTTCTTTTGGGTAGTATAACAATGTCAATTGAAAACACATTTTAATAGATTGCATTGATACACTTGCAAAATATTCCTTTATTAGTTAGAAGAGCACATTTGGTAGCAAAACAGCACCAAATTACACATTTAGTTTTTGAATAAACTAAATATTTAATTCTCTGATAGATTTTCTAAAATGGCAATTATATTTTGATATATGCTTTTCCTTTTATAGTTCCTCAGATATTGTTGTATTTAGTCTTAATTTACCTTCTCATTAAGAAAACTTTCTAAATTCTTTGCTCTGAAAACAATAGCTTTTATTTAAGAAAAAGAAATTTAAATGGATTTGATTTATAAAAACCTTTTTTAAAAGGAATGACTTCATTGTGGCAGGATGAGCTGCCACTAACAGTAAACAAGTCTTTTATGAACCATCCTGAAAAGAAATTGCATTGTGCAGATCAAAAATATAAGCCTAAGGGAAAAATGACAACCTTCATTTACACATATGCTCTAGTGAAATTAATAGAGCAAAGCTTATTATGGTTGAATTTTAATAATTGAAGACTTGGGGTCCATGTGCAGTAATTATATTTGTTATTGTGATTAGGCAAATGTACAGTCATGCTCTGAGTGGAACTTACCGGTTGTGTTCTGTCTCAGGAGAGAGACTCAGCAGACCAACAGGCATGCCAGAAATAATAGCAAAGCACATCTGGTTGTGTGTCTGACTTGGGACCAAGACATTTGCTTATTAGAACTGTTGCCAATTTTCTGATAGTGGATGTTTGGAAAATAAAAAACAGATCATTAGTTTCCTGGAGAATGAACAAGAATAACACAGCACAATTTCAAATATGATGGTTTTACACACCAGCAATATTATTTTTCAGAAGAACATACTAGTATAATGGTTGTGTGTCTGGAACCTGTGACTTTGCATCTTGGATCCACCACTTATAAATCATTAACCTCTTTGTCTGTTTTTTCTTCTTCAAAATGAGGATATTACTAATGTTTGTTGAAGGTTTGGTGAATGGCTTAAATGATTTTGCAGACTGTTTAGACTAGTTTAGGCTATATATATGTATATATATACAAATGGCATATATATGTATATATATGTATATATATACATATATATATATATATGCCATTTGTCACTGGAGGGAGTTTAGGCTGGTATCAAGATTTGAAAGAAAGAATGAGTTATATAGTGATTGGTTGAGACAAAATTTAATGTCCAAAGTTCTTATTCTTGGGTTTTATACTCCCTGTTGTATATCCTTATATTCTAATTCAAGAAAGAAACCACTCTAAGAAACTTATTATAAATGATTCATTTACTTTATTTCTGTGACAATTAGTCATAAGAACTTGATGTGGCTAAAATAATAGTATTTTTCAAAATGCTAGCATAAATCCATCAGAGGGTCAAATATTCGGTTTAGTGAGTTGCAACTAGCATTTAAAAATGAAGCAGAAGGATAAATATGATCAGACACAAGAAGGGTAATTATTATATGTGAATTTAATTTATATAAAACTTATTTTAGCATACACAAATGCACTAATTTTCAATTATCTCTCTCATTCTTGCTTTTCCTTGCACAGGAGCTCTTCATACATTCTTAATCTCAGTTGACGCTTCTGTGACACATGGAACATAGCACCACATAGACACATATGAGGGAGAAACTTTTGTTATGTACCAACAAATTTGAGCTGTATTTCAATAGCACAGATTAGCATCTGTCCAATATAATAAAATATGTAGTCATGTATATTAGATTGATGAGATAAAATTTTAATGCTGGTCAAACATTTTTGCAATATCTGGAAGTATTCAGAGACTATTCCTATCTCTAAAATCAGATTTTAGTGTTGTTGAGTTAGAGTTACCATATCAGGTCCTGTGTAAAATGTCATGCAAGTTACCTGTAAGACAAATGCCTTACCTATTGTACTGTTTTTTTCTGCACCTCCCCTTAGTTTAATAGCAAACCTACGGATATACAACATGAAAATGCGCCTCTTTAAAATGTGGTTCCTTTGTGTCACTTAGCCCTATCCTGTAACTGAACTTTTCTTGCTTTATGTGTACTTCTTCTTTTGTCTGATTTTCATTGGGTAGATATTGACCAGTAATTTCTCAAGTATTGAAACATAAATAGATTTAAGTATTTTCATACATTTATATCATCACATTTAGTAAATCAAAATGATAAGAATAGAACAGTATTTATTACTTAATTAAATTAATTATAATAGATATCAATGAAAGCTGTGCTTTTTTGACATTAAGGAGATAAGCTGTCATGCTCTTATCTTCATAATATGTATGATTTATACAGTCACTTTCATTTGTAAGTAACATTTTGTATAGACTAGGTGATTCAAATTCAAACTCCTTAGGAGTTTGGCAGAGAAAAATACAGTGAGTGTGTTGGCCTGAGGTGGGAGCACAGAAAGCAATTTTACTCAGTGATGATGGAAACAGGAAAGTGGCAGTGAGTGTCATGTTATCACCAGTTGGTCCAGCAACATGGTGAGGAGCTGTGTAGTGCTGCCCAGTCTGGTTGGCATACCCAAGCACACAGGCATAGAGCTAGTAAAATTACACCAAGGTAGCACAGTTAAGGCAAAGTGAAGTGAGACAAAGGTCATGGGGAAGGTCGTTTCATGCTGTGGTAGCACAATTGTGAGAAGGTCAGGAGTGTCAGAAGCTGGAGAACCACTCCAATTGCAGGTGTCTTCCTGCATGGCCTGAATCGCCCTTCCTGGGTTACTCTGGTGAGCCTATAGGCTCATTATGCATATTGAATTAAGGTTACTGAAACAAGGTAAAAGTTGGCCATGAGGCAAGAAAGAAAAACCAGCAGCAACAGTGGTAGTGGGCAGTTTTTGGAATCAAAAAGGCTATTTTAAACTCAAGCTACGTATTTATTTTAGTCAAGGAATCCCACCACAACACATCAAAGAAATGACTATACAGCAAAGTTCACAATGGGAACACCCCACTAAGTGTACAAAGATGTAGTTCTGAAACACAACTAATAGTAGCCAACTATATAGCCTCTCTTATGAGGACTTTAGAGAGGAAATGTGAAGGATGTTCAAAAAATCTCTAAGAAACCATGGAACAAGCAGCCAATAAGACTCCAGAGGATATCAGAATAGAAATAAAAAGCTTTCAAATAAAAATGACAGGTCTGAAAAGCTTATTAGGGGAAATAAAAACCTACTGGAAGGTCTCACAAGCAGAGTGACAGCTTTTAAGCACAGAATCAGTGAGCTGTAAGGTAAGCTGCCTAACATCTCCATACAACAGAAGATATTGTAAAAGAGCTTTAAAATAAATGAACAAAAGATGGAAAGTATCTTCAAAATAAATGAACAGACAAAAATAGACTTTTGGGATAAATTCAATAGAACAACATGAAAAATATTGAGGTCCAAGAAATGCAGGAAGAGAACCTCTAGAAATCAAGAAAGAGAACCTCTAGAAATCAAGGAAGAAGATCCCTCAGAAGCAATATTTAAAGGCATCATTGCTGAGAAGTTATCTGAAGTGGAGTGCACGCACCCACATCCTGGAAATCCAAAGAGTACTGGCTAAAAGAGACCTATATCAAAGCACCTGAAGACACATCCTAATCACAATGATGAAAACACAGGAGATAGAATACCTAAATCAATTACATCAAAAAGGAGATATTAAATACAAAGAATCATCCTTAAGATTTACAACAGATTTATGACAAGCAACCCCCCCACCCAATCTGGCCCAAAGGTAGTGATGCAATATAATAAAAAAAAAACCTCAATGAAATAAGTACCTCATCACGAATACTTCACCTAATCATATTGTCATTCAGTTTAAAGGAAGGATACACAGTGTAACAAGTAAACAACAGATCAGGAACTTTACAGACTCAAACTCCAACTTTAAAGAATTAAAAGTTCTGCTTTAAAGCAAAATGTACCTCAGAAACACACCGAACCTACATAAAAACACTACAAAACTCCATGAGAAAAATCTCTCTTAACATCAATGGACTAAATGCACAAATAAATAGACACAGGATGGCAAAATATATAATAAAGTTGAATCCAACATTTTGCTGCCTGAAAAAAGAACATATTTGCATAATGAGAGCAAACTCAAAGTCAAATGTTAGAGGACAATTCTTTAAACATACATCCTTTTAAAATGGCTGAGGTGGCCATAATAGTATCAGATGATATAGACTTTAGGTTTAAAAGATTATAAGAGAAAGTGAAGGTCATTTCTTAAAAATTAAGTAATATGTGTATCTGTAAGAAATCACACTCCTAAACATATATTCACCCTATGAGGGACCAGTAAAATACTTAAACAACTACTAATAGACTTGAAGAAAGATATCAATAGCAACACAATAATAGTGGGAGGCTGCAACATTGCCCTTTCACTTCAAAAATTAGGTTAAAGCTCAATAAGGAAGTGCTGGCCTTGAAAAAATAAATGAAAGACAGGAACATAATGTACACACACACACACACACACACACACACACTATGACTATCCACTCCTCAAAGGCTGAATACACATTGCTCTTTTATGAACATGGGACATTCTCCCATGAGAAAGTCTCTCCAAGAGAGACCAAATATTGGGCCATAAAATATACCTCTATAGATGAAGGTGAGCCAAGTCCTTGCACTGTTAAAGCCATGCCTGTTGCATCTATCACCAAGAAACACCATTTGACAATTTTTCTGCCTCATTAAACCTCTACAATTCTCTTCTGGAACAACAATCTGACAAAATCTGAAGATATGTCGATATTTGGGCTGATCTCTTCATGGATTTTCAGAGTAAGTTCAATTACCCTCTGTCCATATCTTCCTTTTTTATGGAAGCATGATAGCTGTAACCATGCACACAATTGCAGTCACTATGTTCAAACTTGGTCAGATCTATAGACTAACTCTTTTCACAAATGAGAGGTAAAACATGGTGTGAAAGATCATGGGTACACTGACCACACAGCAGAAGGCTGGCTGTCTCTGAAGCAGAGGGTGAGCCAAGCTCTGTCCTCTCAAAGCCATACCTGTTGTATCCAGAATCCAGACTAACCAATTTGCCAATGGCCCTACCTCATCATGTCTCCACAATTATCTTTGGGCACACCAATCTGACAAAACTTCATGTGCATTGGTATTTGGGCTGATATCACCAGAGTATTTTGGAGCATGTACTCGTTCCAGGAGGGTGGCAGCTGAGAAAATACCCTGAAATGCCACCATATCAGTAACAGTACTTTGAATTTGCTGACAACTTCATTTATTTGATGTAGTCATCCCTATAGGTGCAGATCAAATTAACAGAATGGACAGCTAACAACAAGATCTGATGTAACCTTTTGCCATTATTATAATGACTTTATTGAAACTACAATAATTTTTAAAATATGCTTTCTATTGTACTTTTTTAAAATTTTTTCTTCTCTTTCTTCATATTTATTTTTGATTTCTATTCTTTATTAAATAATTATTTTCATTTATCTGGAAACAAATGTATTATGATCAACTATATTAATTATATAATGCATTTTCTTTAAATTAAAAAACATAACTCTATAAAATCATGAGGAAAGAAAATTATCAACTATCTTCTTAGACTATAAAGCATCTAAAATTAAAGTGAATTACAGATATAAATGGAGAAAAAACTTTAACACCTGGATATTAAACAACTCACTACTTAGCAACCAGTGGGCCAAGCGGGAAATTAAAGAGAAAATCAAAAGATTTATGGAAACAAATTAAATGAATATATAAATTATTAGAATTCCCTTGAACACAGAAAAAGCAGTATTAAGATGAAAATTTATAGCTTCGGAAGCATTCTTCAAGAAGAAAGACTGGGCCTACACAAATAACTTAATGCTACAGATTGAAGAGGAAAGAAAATGAGGTTTCAGCAGACCTCTGCCATTCCAGGTTTCAGCAGGCCTCTGCCCTTCCCCTAGCATGCGTACCTGTGGCACTGCACATAAGCTCCCAGGCTGCAAAGTTCCAGTAACTAACCACCCACATCTTGCCATAAAATGTTACCTTGAGTCTTAAAGATATTCTTTGTGGGAATAATATTTTCTAGGTCATGATGTTTTTCGAACCCTGTAAAATGGTTTCAGTGCAGCTACGACTGCAAGATAAGATGAAATGATGTTGCCTGTTTGAAATAATGCTTGTTCTTTGTGCCTCCATAAAATGTACCCTATAAAACCCCTGCTTGATCCTTGCTGAGGATCTTTGTTCACTGGCTAGCTCTGAGGAGTGCTGTGGGCATTGAACCGGGCGTCAGAATAAAATCCTCACTTTTGCAAATTGCATGGTCTCCAGCGCTTTCTTGGAGCCCCTCCCAGGGTCGTTGGAGGGAAGGAGCTGTAGCTCCGGAACCTAACATTCAATATTATTCCCACAAAGAAGATCTTTAAGACTCAAGATTACGTTATGGCAAGATGTGGGTGGTTAGATACGGGAACTTTGCAGAGGCTGGGAGCTTATGTGCAGTGCTGCAGGTATGCATGCTGGGGGAAGGGCAAAGGCCTACTAAAACCTGGAATATCAGAGACCTGCTAAAACCTGGAATAGCAGAGATCTGCTGAAACCTCGTTTTCTAAAAATTTGAAAATGACCAACAAAATGAGCTGAAAGTAGACAGAAGGAAGAAAATAATAAAACCTAGAGGAGAAATTAATGAACTGGACACCTTACAAACAATCCAAAGATAAACAAAAGCAAACGTTTAACCTTGAAAAAATAAACAATAAGCTATTAGCAAGAATGAAAAAGATAAAATGTACTCTAATAATCTAATTCAAGATGGCAGGAGTGAAAGCACAGAGGCAGGGCATTGCATGCAGCTATCTGGTGACTGACCCTGGTTCAATTCCCAGCATCCCACGAACTTGCCAGGAGCGATTTCTGAGCACAGAGCCAGGAGCAATCCCTGTGAACAGCCAGATGTGGCCCCAAAACAACAGCAAAATATATACTTTAGGAACAGTTTCAGAATATTCAAGTCTATTCCATTGATAGAAATGCCATTTTATAATAAATTTTATAAAATTTATTTGAGACATTGTGATTTATAGGATTGTTAATTATATAGTTTCATGCATACAAAATTCTTTTTGAGATTAAGGACAGAGAAATAGGCCAGAAATAGGTCATTCAGTGAATGGAATGTTTTGAAATCCTTAATATCGGGCCAAGCTAGGAGTAGTCCCTAAGTACTGCCAGATATGACCATTTTTCTCCTACACAAAATTAGTATTAGAACATTTGTTTTAAACATTTTCAATTTATATGAACATTTTTCTCTTAAGCATCACAAGAAGATGGGAGTCTTTGCCTTAAGTATTATGGTTCATATGATAGGCAGTTGATAGAAAAAGAAAGAACACAAAGGATAAGGCATAATGTGTTGTCTCTGAACACTGGTAACGCCAATCTAAACTCAAAATCCAGAGTTCCACCAATACTTATATTGACTACAAGGTCTACATTATAGGGAAGAGCAATAGCACAGTGGGGAGTGCATTGGCCTTGCCACTGCTTGCTGACCTGGGTTTGATCCCTGGAAATCCCCATGGTTCTCCTGAGCACTGCCAGGAGTGATTTCTGAGCATAGTGCTAGGAGTAATCCTTGAGTTTTGCTGAGTGTGGCCCAAAATCAAAAACTAATATACATACATATATATATATGTATACATATATATACACATGCATACATATATATATGGTCCACAAAATACCTGAAGATTAAATTTAACTGTTTAATAGATATAGGTAAAACATTCAAAACAACCTCTCAGCTTTTGCACTGTTGGCATTTTGAGTTGGATAAATGGTAATCTTGTTTTTTTATTTATTTATTTCCAATACCATGCAATTTTAAAGCTTACTACTTTATAGTACAGTGTGATGTTAGGGAAAGTGATGCCTTCCATATTCTTTTTCCCAAGAATTGCTTTAGCTTTTTGTGGAGATTTATTATTCCAGATGAATTTCAGTAGAATTTGATCTATATTTTTGGAAAAATGTTATCTAAAACAATGTGTAAGATATGTAAAGAGAAAATAATTATACAGAAAACACTAATGTAATACAGTATGATGTATTCTAGGAGATGAAAAACTATGATAAATTGAAAATATATATACTATTTTCAGTGTATTTTTCCACAGGACAAGATGTAGAAGGAAAATGTTTATTTAATTAAATTTTGATTAAAAGAATATAGTAATCTGAAAAATCTGTTTGAATTATAGCTACATATATGTAGATATACAAAGATGTGCTCTGTATGTTTTTCTACTCTTTTATAATATCACAAATATAAGTCAATAGTCTGGCACAGCTCATCTGGCCCTCTTTTCTCAAAGATGTAAAGTGTTGATTGACTTCATTCTCATTTGGAGGAAGAATAAGAAAAAAGATACCTTCAGGGGGTGAAGAAGTTTATGGTCTTGCAGCTGTATGACAAATAAACTGGTATTTTTTGCTGGTTGCTGCTTGAAGATTACTTCTAGCTTCATGGACATGATTTCAGATCCGTATGATATGCTCACTCCATGGGCAAGTTACACCACATGTAAAAAATATCCTCAAGAGACCTGCAGGAGAAATACTCTTATCTTGTTTTGAATTTCTACTTTTCCTTTGAAGGATTCACCTGATTAGATCAGTCCCAACAAAAATTAAATTTCTTTTGATTACTGAAAGTAAGTTGAGTAGAGATGTTAATTATATCAGCAAATCCCTTAGCTTTTGCTATATTATGTAGCCTAGTCATGGGAGTGCTATTGCTTCTTACTTATTAACCCTGCTATTACTTATCATGAGATTATACAGGGTGTGTACAGGAGAAAACTAAGCCTAGGGCTGTCAAGAATTCAACTTATCACATTTTTCTCTCTGATCAACCCCACATTTATTTTACTTCTGAAAAAATTAATTCATCCTTTAAAGGTCTTAGTTCATTTTAGTGTCAACTGAATTCTAGCAACAGTTGGGGGGAAAGTGGAAATGCAAACTTTATTCAGTAAAAAAAAGAAGTAATTTGTTGGTAAAATAATAAATAAAAGACACAACATAAAATGGTAAAAGAAATAGAAATAGGGGCTGGTGAGGTGGCGCTAGAGATAAGGTGTCTGCCTTGCAAGCGCTAGCCAAGGAAGGACTGTGGTTCGATCCCCCAGCGTCCCATATGGTCCCCCCATGGCAGGGGCAATTTCTGAGTGCTTAGCCAGGAGTAACCCTTGAGCATCAAATGGGTGTGGCCCCCCCAAAAAAGAAAAGAAATAGAAATAAACCAATTATCACAAAAATAATTTAATTCACTTGAAATGCAAAATCTAGCAAAAGATTTTTCTTATGATAGATTAACTAAAATAAAGTTTGAAAAGATTAAAGGAAATTAATATATGTATATAAAATGGTAACCCCTCAAATCTGAATGTATAACTTTAGCCAAAATAAAACTTAGGTGCAAAGCATTGCTAGGGATAAAGAAGAACAGCAACAATGTTACTAAAGGAATAATATACCCAAAGGTAAATTAATCATCAATCTAATAATTGAGCAATGTTATCTAATGTAGCTATAAAAATTGGAAATTAATAACTTTTAACAAAACTCTATATTATAAATTATTAGACTAAAGTTAACAACAGCTATATAAAAAGCTGCTAGTTGAAAAAACTATTAATGTTTACTTTAATATCAACATATTGAACACATTAACAATACGTGTACCAATGTACAAATGTACCAATAGCACATTTTAATTCCAAATTTTACTCTAATTTTCCTGTGCCATGATTTAAGACATTTTTGTTTAATCATTTCTTTTTTTGTTTTGTTTTGTTTTTTTTTTTTGGGCCACACTCGATAAAGCTCAGGGGTTATTCCTTGCTATGCGCTCAGAAGTCGCTCCTGGCTTGGGGGACCATATGGGAAGCCAGGGGATCAAACCATAGTCAGTCCTAGGCTTGCGCTGGCAATGCAGACACCTTAACTCTAGTTTTCAATTAGCAATAATCGCGCCTCGGATAAACCTCATTGGCTACGATACTGCCACTGCGCAAAGCTAACTCTAGCGCCACCATGCTGGCCCCTTGTTTAATCATTTCTTAAAGAATATTTTAGAAATTGATCCAAGAGGCCAGAGAGATAGCATGGAGGTAAGGTGTTTGCTTTGCATGCAGAAGGATGGTGGTTCGAATCCTGGCATCCTATATGGTCCCCCGTGCCTGCCAGGGGCAATTTCTGAGCTTAGAGCCAGGAGTGCTGCCGGATGTGACCCAAAAACAAAAAAAAAAAAAGAGAGAGAGACATTTTACTTCTCTCATTTCTTTTTTTTTTATTGTGGTTTGCACTACTGTTAAAAAAGGGGGTGTCATGGGGCCGGGCGGTGGCGCTCGAGGTACGGTGCCTGCCTTACCTGCGCTAGCCTAGGAGACGGACCGCGGTTCCATCCCCCGGCGTCCCATATGGTCCCCCAAGCCAGGAGCGACTTCTGAGCGCATAGCCAGGAGTAACCCCTGAGCGTCACCGGGTGTGGCCCAAAAACCAAAAAAAAAAAAAAAAAAAAAAAAAAAAAAGGGGGTGTCATACATGTCACTTTCTCCTCTTTCAGCACCCAGTTCTTGTTCAGAGTGATGAATTTCTTCTAGCATTTTCAAATTAGACACTTCTCTAACTACACTCTTACTTTTTGTGGCAAACTTCATACCATGGACTGGTCCATCTAATTCTCATCTCTATTGTTTCTGGATACATCACCATATACACTCTTTTATTTTTCTTATATACCACAGGTAAGTGAGATTATTCTATATTTATCCCTCTTTTTAGAAGCATTTCACTCAGCATAAAAATCTCTATATCCATCCATCTAGAAAGAAATTTATTGACTTAATTTTTCCTAATGGCTATATAGTATTTCATTGTGTAGATGTACCACAGTTTCTTTAGCCACTCAACATGCACTTAGATTGGTTGCAGATTCAGACTATTGTAAATAGTGATGTGATAAAAACAGGAATGCAGAGGACTTTGCTTCATGGAATTTTAGGGTTCCTAGGGTATATTCCTAAGAATGGTACTGCAGGATCAAATGAACCACAATTCCTAGTTTTTGTGGTGTCCATATTGTTTTCCAGAAAGATTGGATTAGATAGCATTCTCTCCAGCAGTGAATCAAAGTCCTTTCTTCCTGCATTCATGCAAGAACTAGTTGTTTTAATTCTTCGTGATGTATTTTTCTTGCAGTATTTTCCATATGATTATGTGTTCCTTGCAGTTTTATTACTTCAATTTATAAATAGGTGTGAACCAGAGTACTGGTTCTTCTATTACTATGATATGCTATGAAGAACACATTTAAATAATTTCGTGTGCGTGTGTGTGTGTGTGTGAGTTTTGGACATACCTTCAGGGTAACGTCTGAGGAAACTGCTCATGAGTAACCCTTATGCTCAGGGGTTACTCCTGGTTCTGTACTCAGAAGTTGCTCTATATGGGAAATTGGGGATCAAACCCTCATTCTGTCCTGGGTCAGCTGCATGCTAGGCAAATGCCTTTCCACTGTGCTATCATTACAGCGCCTTTAAATAATTTCTAGAAATCCAAACTCTTGGGTCCAATTGTTCAAACTTATACATCTGAGGTTCCAGAGGAATATCACACAAGAGCCTCTTGGCCCTTCTCTGGGTTGCACCTATAAATGGTAATTATACTTTTCTATTATAGAGCTCTCAACCATCTATTGTGATACATAAGTATCTCAAAGGAGTAGTTGACAGCTTAGTTAATGCATGCAATATAAATCACTTTGAGCTTCTCACAGGAATGCAAAATGTACATTAAATAAAAAATACAGTGGTAGAGAAAGGGAAATAGAAACTGTGAATCATGTGCATGGCATTCACAGAAATTTCAATACTGGCTTTTGTAGAATGCAGCTGCAACCCATGGAAAGGTAAAAGATGTAACCGTTGGGAGGATTATTTTTTCATAGCAGATGAAGAGACAGATGATGTCTCTAACATAGATTCACAAATGGATGCTATGTGGGATGTGAAAACTTTAGTACAATCTACAAGACCCAAATGATCTAACATTAGCCCACCTCTCTATACTAGATTTATCACTTTAGTGGTTTTATTTTTCATTTTTTATATTCATACATTTTTCCTAGAGGATTATAAACAACTCCTTGATAGCATATTCATTAAAACTTAATTCTTAGATTATGTGATTTGATTTGGCCCACAAAATACTAGTAGTTGTGAAGCAAACAGATTCATACCAGGTGACTGCATCTTCTGTGCAGTCTTCTGTGCATCTTCTGGTTCCTGCTCTTCTGTGATTTTGAGGAGAACCAGCCTAGGCCAAGCTTCTGAGGCATGGACATGTGGAACAGAGCTAGCTGTTTAGGTGTCCCTACTAAAGTCAGCTTAGATCAATTATCAGGTAGCCAACTTGTAGTTATGTGAATTAGTCAAAGCAATAAGATCCTAGTCTAAATCACTGATGCAGGACAAAAATACTATTGTTTTGTGCTACTGAGTTTTGGAATGATATATAGCATTCTGTGGCAACTGATTAATATACTCAAGGATTTCCAGAGGGGAAACCCTTACTCTCTGTACTCCAATAACATTAAATACCCCTATTTAAGAGAATGAGTCATGTACCATACACAAGTGCTTTGTCCATGCTATTATCCCTAGTCTTTTTGCTTCAAATCTATATCCTTTATACAAGGTATTCTACTCTCTCTCTCTCTCTCTCTCTCTCTCTCTCTCTCTCTCTCTCTCTCTCTCTCTCTCTCTCTCTCTCTCTCTCTCTCTCAGTGTGTATGTGTGTGTGTGTGTGTGTGTGTGTGTGTGTCTTTCCTGATCTCTCACTGTATTTTGCTTTTGTTGCTGGGCTACATCTGGCTGTGCTCAGGACTTACTCCTGGTCTGGTTCTGTGTTCAGACACACTCATGTTATAAATTGGGGACCAGAGTTTCTGCGATCAAATCCAGAATGGGTATGTTCAAGGCAAGTTGCTTACCCATTATAATCTCTATCCTTCAGTAATTACTTTTCTAGATGAAGTACATTTATTTACCATTCTCAGCTGAAAAGTGATTATCTATTGCAATATATTAATACATCTCAGGTTAAGTCAATTATCTTCATAATATACTTTCATGCATTGCTTCTTATAAAGAACTTTTTACTGTTGTACTGTTAATAACTATATTCTAATTTTGAAATATTTTAGTTTTGATTAGTTAACTGTTAACCTGGTTTTTTATTGTGTTCTATTATAATATATAAGGCACAGCATACCTAACACACTGACAGGTAACATCTTTTAGTAAAGATTTTACCTTCAGTGACTAATGGCTGTTATCGACCTACACTTGTGACTTTATATAGTGGACTGCCTTTGAATAACATTAGCTGCCTTTCTCAGAGGTACTTAAAATTTTTTCTGAACCAGCCCTCTCTTCAAAAGAGTCTATCACTAGTGGTTGACTTACATAGGTTTCCAGTGATTCAGTCTGCCTCCCTCTGGCTGAGAAATCTCTGGGGTATATTTTGTGCTCTGGAACTCCCAGTGAATTAGACCTATCTATAACTCCTGAAACCACATTTTTACTTAAGCCTTTCTATTAGACTGTGCCATTCCCTGAATCACTGTTGTGTTTCTCTATAGAACCTGACCTCAGTCACTTATATAAGAATTCTTGTTTCAGGTTCTGCTTCTAATAAAATGTAACCATAGACAAGTGATGAACTTTAGTACATCAAGATATTCAAATATTATCCTCTAGGATAAGTCTCTTCATAGAGGATAAAAAAACTAGCTTTCTTTTCAGAGTTTGTGAAGTACAAAGACATCTAATATTTTTGCAGTTGTCAGTTTCTGTGGTTATTACTAATTTCTAACTTGGGGTTTTTAATGAGAAAATAAAATAGAGAAGAATTTAGATATGGAAAAGTTTGTTTTTATAAATTAATTATTATATAACTATTTCATATCACATTCCATAACAGAATTCTCCAGATCAAGAATATTTATTTTTTTGATTAACAGGATTTGTGCCTTAATTCTACAAGTGGATTGCTACTTTTGGAAAATAAGAAAAAGTGATAGCATCTATAAGAATACCTATAAAAATGATACAAAACAAATATCTTTATCTGGATTACAACAAATCAGAAACTGGATGTGAACAATAATGAGGAACTGTGAACTATTTTCTAATTTTATGTTTAACTAGAAATTAGAATTTTTTCCTCTGTTTTTGTACCATACCTAATTGTGTTTTGAGACTACTCACAGATCTGTGTTTTTGTGGTGCTCAGGAATCATTGGGTAGCAAGGATAAAATATAGGCTTTAAAGCATAACATCAGTCCATTGAGTTGTCTCATTAGCTTCCAAGCTTCCCCACTGTGTTGAATCTAGGGCCTCACACATGCAGAAAATATACTCTAATGTTGAACTCCTTCCCTGGTCCTTGGCCTGATTATAATTTTTAATGACTAAAAAAGCAGTGAGTTAATGAAAATATTATGAGAACAATGGCAGTTCTGCCTCTCAGTAAGATCAGTTGAAAATACCAACAAAAGATCTTTAACTTTTGGGGAGATGGAATAGATGATACACTTGTCTCTTCTTCCCAATCAGTACAACTAAGAACTTTGAAAATTTTAAGTCAAAATAAACATTAAACAACATGACTGATGAAGAAAAATATCTGAAGGAGTGCAAAAATTATGGAGCAAGATACTAAGTTCCATGGGTCATTATTTTATGGCATATATCTTAGGCTTTGAGTTGAAGCAGTTGGAAATCAAACTGGAAATGTCAGTAGGCACAGACAAGAAGTCCCCCACAAAACTTGTTTTCACTGTCTAAAGGACAGGAAAGGGAAAATTCAGCAAGACAAAAATACTGACCTGATCATTCAACTACTTTAGCCTAATATCTCAGAAGTAATGACCCTACCCTTGGATAAACCTAGACCAAGCAACAAATATGCACCCACCCATCTCTCCATTGTCTAGGACAAAAAAATATCATCTATAACCACAGTTAATTCAAGAAGATCTAGTCAGGAAGAGAAATGTTTAAGAAACATATTGCTTAGCACTTTTCTATAAAATATGGTATTTTATAAATGTGGCATATGCAAAAATTACTTAAATTTATAGGTTGGCATCATATTTTAAATTAACCTACGTGACTAAGTATTTGATAAAGACTTGGGATTTTAAATTAAAATCTTAGTAAGTTAAGTTCACAAATAAGAGCAGACACATGAGATAATTTGAAAATGACTAAATTTCATTTATTGAATTTATAAGAATTACTTATTTGCTGAGGATGACCTGTTATAATATTAAAGGTGCTTAAAAGAAAATAGAATCTATTAAATTTGTCTAAGTTTAAAAGTTTAATGGCTCTTCACTAAGTTTGAAAAAAAGATCAAAACATGAATCAAAGTCACTTCAAACTATTTTGTTAAAATTGATCTACTAATAAAATATAAACTTAGGAGATAGGCTCTAAAATTAAAGCTTAATTAATGGTTAACTTTTAATCCAATTTAAATTTTGAAGACTGTGGCTGCAGAGTTATAAAATCATTCATAGTTATACAGTATTAAATGAAAACATTGTGTAATTATCATGTATTGAAAGTTTTGTCAGGTTTTTCCTCATGTTTTATTTGCCATAACTTTTCAAAGTCCTTTCAATTTCCAGTGAATACTCCCAAGCACATTAGAATTAACATTACTTTGTGTAGAGAAAAGGTTCATTATTACATAGTTTGTCATCCAGCAGTTGTCATGTTTGAATTATGCTTAGTAAAATCTATAATTAGCTACATTCTTCAATTTCTTATTATTTGAGGATAGGGGACATACATATTGCTCAATGAACTTGGGGGCCACTACAAGTGCTCAGTAAATGCTGTGGTGTTGCTTGGGCTCAGGTGTTTTGGGATCCACTATAGCTAGCCAAGACATGCATAGGAGATTATGCGAGTGTCAAGAATTGAATTCAGGGCCTTTACATGCTAGGTATGTATCCCAGCTCTTTGATCTATCTTCCTTTTCCTTTAAATTCTATTTTAAATGGCTGATGCTGAAACAACAATACTAGAGTACTAGAGAATTTTTTTGTGTTCATGGGATACTTGCAAATACTAAAGTGTAGGATATCATGCTTCAAAGGATAAAAACAAAACTCAGAAGAAACAAACGCACCAGCAATATTTTCAACTCGAGCACAAGTGTGGCAACAGCTGTGAGTAGCATCTGGTTCTCTCTACTGGTCCTGCCATGTGGAAAGAACTGTGACTTCCTCAAATGTACTTTTTACTATGCTCAAGAGACATAGTACTGTCATGTTTTTTTTAATGTCACGTTTCTGAGGAATCTTTTCACTATGTTACTTACTAAAGAGCATGTGTTACTATCACTAAATGTCTCAACATAGATTCATGGGATGTTTCATATTCATCACAGGATGCATTGTGGCATACATTAGTATATTAGAATTTTAGCCATTATGCCTCAAAGGATACAATATACTAAACAACATAAAAACAGTATCAATAAATCAGAATTCATAAAAAACAATCATTCACTGAATAAAATTGTCTGATATATTAGTGAATATTTTAGCTAAGATAAAGTAACTACTCTAATTTCAAGTCCACCAATAAATTACATTTATTCTGTAAAGGACATTTCTGAATATTATTTAAGAAAACAAAAATAAAAACAATATTTTACTTGGGTCTGTCTGTGCTGACCACATTTTGTTCAATATTATACAATTTGACATTTATTCTACCAAAATAGAATACTATTTAAAAGAATAGTATAGTTTACATAACTTCTCATTCTCTTAAATTCATTTAGTATGGGCATCTTTAATATAGTTTAGTTAACATACAATATTGCAGGGGCCAGAGAGATAGAGGTAAGGCATTTGCCTTTCATGCAGAAGGTCATTGGCTCAAATTCTGGCGTCCCTTATGGTCCTCCCCGAGCCTTCCAGGAATGATTTCTGAGCCTGGAGCCAGGAGTAACCCCTGAGCACTGCCAGGTGTGACCCAAAAACCAAAACCAAAACCAAAAACATACAATATTGCTAACACTTACAGTTTTAACATAACTATAGCTATTGTACCGCATAATAACCACAGTGACCAAGATCCTCAACTGGTCTTATGTTATGTTTAGTCTTATTTTCATTGCTTCTCTAGTCTCCCAAGTTTACTTTTATTTTATTTTTTTATACACTAAAATCAAATTTTAAAGTTGCCTAATTTTCTACTATTGTTCACTTATACATCATTATGATCAATATAAATACATAAATACATTTTAAAGTATGATCTTGTGATCTATTTAATTAATAGTTCTGCAACATATTATGAAAACTATCCCACAGTTAAGCATGTGGCTACACCATCTTATGGTCACACAAATTCTATCATTTAAAAATAATATTATATATTTGCTCATTTCATTATTTATATAGTGGTTGCCCCAATATTTATCTGAAAATTCTGAGATGAAATTGCATATTTTATTGGTTAAAGTATTCTTGGCCAATACGTTTCCTAATAATGCTATAGATTTTATTTCCTTGTCTTCTGATATTAAAAACAGATAAAATATGTATTTTTCCTGTAATTCTCTTCTGTAACGTTAGGAAGAATGCCTAAAGGATTTTCTCTTTATCTCTAAAGTTGAGAAGTTGGGGTTGGGGAGGGAAGAGAGGGGACATTGGTGATGGGAAGGTTACAAAGTGAAGGGGGGTGTTCTTGTTGTGACTGGAACCCAACTACAATTATGTTTGTAGTAATGGTGTTTAAATAAAGAAATTATTAAATAAAGAAAAAAGAAAATAATAATACTGGCCTTTCCAATAAAAGTATAATTTTTCAATATTTAGTCACAATTTAACATTTTTAAGTTGATATTTGTTATACATCATTGAATCTAATATTTCTTGTGGTCTTGTGGTAAAAGTCTGACAATATTGAGAAAAGTTCCTTCAATTCCTTTCTTGTTGATATTTTTTATCATGAAATGGGTGCTGGATTTTGTCAAATGCTTTCTCCACATCTACTGATAGGATTATATGATTTTTTATTGATAAGCTATATTATATCAACTGAATTGTATACATAAGCCATCTTTGCATGTCCAGAATAAATCCTATTGGGTTAAGTGTCTGATAAGTTTGATGAGTTTTTGAATTTTATTTGCTTGTTTTATGTTAGTGATCTTTTATATCAGTTTCATCAAGATTATCGGCTATAGTTTTCTCTCTCTTTTGTGGTGTCTCTGTTTTTTGGGTATGAAAGTGATATACGTCAAAGAAACTGTGTGAGAGTATTTCTGTTTCTTCAGTTTTTGGAAATAGCCCAAAAAGAAATGTCAATAGGTACTCTTTAGAACCTTTGAAATTTTGAAATAATTTATTAGTGAATCCATGTGGGCTGGGTTTTTGTTTTGAGGCAGTTTTTTTTTTATTTTTATTGTGGCCAAAGTGAATTACAAATCTTACACAGTAATATTTTAGGTACACAGTGACAATAAATGAGGGCTTTTCTACCACCAGTATTGTCCTCCCTTCATCCCTGTTCTCAAGCATATATCCCTTATCTTCCTCCTTTATCCCCCAGAATGCTAGTGCAACTAAAAGCGTATATGTTAACACTATTGTAAGCCTTTTTTTTTTTTTTTTTTTTTTTTTTTGCAGTTCCAGATATTTTAACTAGTGGTTTCTTACAGGTTTAGAGTCAAAAGAGCACTGTAAAAACAATGTTAGAGTGGCAATTATCGTTTGCACGGGCCCACCAAAGTATGGGAGTCATGGAAAGGAAAAACTTTGACCTAAGTACAAGGAGACCCTACCCCTGAAGTTTCCTGACATAAGACCATTTCTAGGCTCCAAGCAAACTACTTTGTCCAATCCTGGTCATTGTCTGTAGTGGCCGTACAGTTATATTTTTCACAGTCTCTGTTGTTGGTATCACATTTCTGTTTTGAAGATCCTGGAATCTGTATATCCTACATTGAAGTCAGGATGGTGCAGAGTGGTGTCTAATTTCAACTCACAATTAAAGGGCAATGCAGAAAGCCCTGTCCAGTATGCAGGTCGTTATTGTTGTTTAAATCTTCTCAGTGTTAAGGGAAGAAAAGACTCTTTTGATGTCAGAGCAGCAGTAGGGTCTTCTCTAGTAGAGGATTGCTTCCAGGTTATGTCATAGACAACTTTGGATGTTTCTAGATGGCTTCCTTGGTGCAGGGGTGACTGGAAAATGCCCAAACCTCTGAGGCCTGTGCCAGGTCATCATGTCAATGTTCAGGGTGTAAGGTTCTTTTGCACCATAAGATTTGTGTGTTCCTATCTCTATTATATAAGAACTTATTTGTATGTATAGTATTTTCCATTTTAATGTGCCCCTGCAAACAAGGATGCAAACAAAATGCATTGTCAGAGCATAAGGGGGCCGCAAGAACAAGTCCAACAGTCCCCGTAACCTGGTTTCAAACATAAGCATTAAACTGAGGGACTCTTTCACCAAAATTCCTTATTGAACAGTTCACAAAGAGAAAAAAAGATAAAAAGTGGGGAAAATAAACAATCTAACTTAAGACAGTGGATACAATTGTCACCATTTAAGAAAATTTGTGTGTTCCCATCTCTATAAGAACGTGTTTGTATATAATTTCCCATTTTAATGTGCCTATGCAAAGGAAGAACAGTATCATATGGGGAGATTGGTGCCTATGGCGATGCTAGAACAAGTCCAACAATCCAATTGACTTGGTTCTTATATATACGTTAAATGGAGGGACACTTCTACAAACTTTCTTATTCAGCATATAACAAAGGGAAGAAAATATAGAGAGGGACTCTTTCACCAAAATACCTTATTGAACAGGTCACAAAGAGGAGAAAAGATAAAAAGTGGGGAAAAAAACAATCTAAGACAGTGGACTCAATTGTCACCATTTATGAGAACTAATCAGAAACCTAATATGGTATCAACCACAGTTATACAATGAAAGAAGGAAGAGGCCAAGAGGCCCCTGAGAATAAGCAAGTAGGTAAAGAGTACTGGCCTCTTCCCAGCCTGAGAGTCCACCCTCTCATTTTTATTTTCAAAATATATGGTACCCCCACCTGAACTGGTCTGTTCCCAAACTGAGAGTCCATCATCCCATTTTTAGCGCCCCCTGCAAGGTTTTTGAAATGGAGACCAATGAGAAAAAAAATGCCAGTGAATGACATGATGTAATGTCCCGACATACACCAGTGCTGCATCGGCCCGCCATCCCCCCCCCCCATCTGTCCCCTCCCTTAGTGTCGGGAGAGGAAGGTGGAAAGCCTGAGGAACACGATAGAGTCCACCTGGGCTGGCAACCAGGGAAGGCCTGGAGTAGGGGAGGAAATAGGGGAACTGCTGGAGGCCTGTCAAGGCTCCCAGCACCCCCCAAGCTAGGGAGAATGATGAGGCAGATTTTGATTAATAATATTAATTTTCTTGATAGTGAGAAATCTGTTCAGCTATACCATGTCATCTTGGTTCAGCTTTGGGATGTTATAGGAGACCAATAATTTATCCATTTCTTCTAGGTTCTCTCATTTCGTGGCATAAAGATACTCAAAGTAGTCTCTGATTATCCTTTGAATTTCTGTAGTGTCTACTATAACATCTCCCCTTTTTTGATTCAATTTATTAGGATACTCCTTTTGTTTTGAGTCTTGCTAGTTGGTTATTGATCTCGGCTTTTTTTTTTTTAAGAATCAGCTTTTATTTTGTTAATCTTTTTGATTGGGTTTTGGATTTTCAGTTCATTAATTTCTTTTTTTATTGTTCTTGTTTTTTTTATTGTTTAAGGCCACATCTGGCAGTGTTCAGGTATTACTCTTGGCTCTGTACCCAGAAATCACTCTTTGCAGGCTTGCGTGACCATATAGAAGCTGTGGATCATAGTTGGGTATCGAAGCGGGGTCTGTCCCAGATCGGCTGCATGCAAATGCCCTACTGTTGTGTTAGAGTGCCAGCCCCTTCAGTCCATTAATTTCTGAGTTTTATTATTTCCTTCTTTTCTGCCTACTCACAGCTAATTTTGTTGGTCATTTTCCATTTATTATACTATGATATTATGTTATTTATGTTGGCCCTTTCTTCCTCTCAGAGAACTGTTTGAAAAGCAATTCAAAGAACTTTCCTCTTAATATAGCTTTTGCTGTGTCCCACAAATTCTGATAACTCATGTTCTCATATTTATTTGTTTTCAAGAACCTTTTTACTTCCTCTTTGATAACCTCTTTGACCCATTAGTTTTTGTAGTGAGCTGTTTGATTTCCAGGTGTTAAAGTTATTTCTCTATTTCTCTTTGTTTTTTTTTTTGTTTTTTGTTTTTTGTTTTTGTTTTTTTTTGGTTTTTGGGCCACACCCGGTAACGCTCAGGGGTTACTCCTAGCTATGCGCTCAGAAGTTGCTCCTGGCTTGGGGGACCATATGGGACACCGGGGGATCGAACCGCAGTCCGTCCAAGGCTAGCGCCGGTAAGGCAGGCACCTTACCTTTAGCACCACCGCCCGGCCCCTCTATTTCTCTTTGTAAATTCACTTTTTTATTTTCAGTGGTTATGGCTTGAGAAGACCTTTTCCAATTTCCAAGAGGACAATTTATATCCTCTTGATTTTATGAAGGTATGTTTTCTAGCCCAACATATGTGATCTATTTGAAGAATTTCCATATGCATTGGAGAAGATGTGCATTTGGATTTTTTGTATAAAAATCTCCTATAAATGTAATATATACTTTTGTACATATTTTTAAGCTTCTAGTTTAAACTTTATTCAGAAATATCTGTTCAGATATTCACTTATCCCATTTCACCCACTTGCCATTTCCATTTATGGAAGAGCAAAACTCTACAGAAACTAGTAAAATACAACTCTCTGGGCATGTTCTACCTCAAATTGAAGAGAATTTTATTCTCCTGAAACTCTAGCCTCCCTGTACTTTTTTCAGCTGTGCTTAACATTGTTCCTATTTTTAACACAGTTGGAGTTTTATAACTACTAAAATTGAATCTGTAAGAAAATATGGCTAAATGCACTTTAATGCATTCAACTATTTTACAATCTTAAAAGAATTCAATGCAAAATTCTGAAACCTACACCTACGTTAATCTTAATTAACAAAAGTGTAAAGGGTTCTTATTTAATTGTATGTTCATGAAAGCTTCATGAAAGACTACTTTCAAAAGAAATCTAAAGAAATCTGAGGATATTAATAATTTACTTAAATGCTCTAAAGAGTATAATTGGGGCTGAGAGATAGTCCAGTGTGTAGTGCACTTACTTTGCTCACAGGTCTCATAGACCTGGGTTCAATACCTGACATCCTATATGGATCCCCAAGAACAGCCAGGAGTAATTCCTGAGCACAGAGCCAGGACTAACTCTTAAGCATCCTCCTCCCATAATAAAACAATAAAAAAATGAAAAACTAAAATAAAGATGGTAAAATTGGAAGCCATGACTTTAATAAAATTTCAAATATTTTAATAAAGTAATATTCTTTCAGGACCCAGGAGATATTGCAACAAATAACATCCTTATCGTGCATGCATCCAACTTGGGTTTGATCCTCAACTCCCATAAAGCCTTTGAGTCCTGCCAGAAATGATTCCCAGCCCAGAAACATGAGTAAGCCTTATGTACTCTTGGGTGTGGCTCAAAAGAGCAACCTTAAGGCTTCATTTGCAAGCCAAATGACAAAGTAAGATTATTACTTTTTTTTCCATAGTACTCAAAATTTACTAGCAACTGGTTAGTTCTCATTGTGTCTATCAGGAATAATAAATGAGAAACTATAAAGAACTACTATGCTTTTAAACACATGTAATTCCCAAAATATTTCATATATTCTAACCTATCAGTGTACTTTTCATAAGCCATTAATGACCTATATAAACCATATTTTGGAGACAGTCATAAATTGTATGACTTATTATTTAAACATGTACAGTTTAATGAGTTTAGGTTTTTCAAAGTCATTGGTTATCATCATTATATAATTTTAGAATATTTTCATCACTCTAAAAGAAAATGCTGGGCTGGAGCAATAGCATAGTGGGGGAAGGCATTAGCCTTGCATGCAGCCAACATGAGTTTGATCCTAGCATTCCATACAATTCTCTGAGCTTGACAGGAGTAATTTCAGTGTGCAGAGCTAAGAGTAACCCCTAAGCATCACTGGGTTTGGCCTCCAAATCAAAAAAATATGCTAAATTCATGAAATGATACTCTCCTGTTCTCATACTCTCATTTCTGAAAACCACTAATCTATATTTTGTCTCTATATATTTATTTGGACCTTTTCCTACAAATGAGATTATATGATATGTAGTCTTTGTAGACTGGATTTTTTTATTTACTAGAATGCTTTTAAAGTTCAACCTGATTTTAACATTCCTATACTTTGTTCCTACTTCTGGGTAAATATTCCTTTATGTGATTCAACCCCAAATTGTTTAGACATTCATCAACTAATGAGCATGTGAGTTGTATTTACTTTGTGGCAAATATTTCTATGAAAATATTTTGGGGACCAGAGAAGTGACGCAGCGATAGGGCATTTGCCTTGTACATGGCTAACCTAGGACTAATTGTGGTTTGATCCCTCTGTGTCCCATATGGTCCTCCAAACCAGGTGCAATTTCTGAGTGCATAGCCAGGATTAACTCCTGAGCGTTGTGGCCTAAAAACCAAAAAAAAAAAAAAAAAAAAAAAGGTTAAAAAATTTTAATGAAGCCAGTGAATCTAATTTCTGTTGCTAATATTTTTCATAAGCTATTTGAATGTATTTTTGCTTAGCTCAGACAAATAATTATAAGGATTTGAAGCACTTGAATATCAGTATTAAATTATACTTGAAAGAAAAATCCAAATAGTAAGATGAAATCTTTCTTCTTACCAAATCTCTGTGTAATCTCTAAAAACACATCTCTAAGTGCTTTCTACATACTGTCTTCTATTTATTTTTTATCTGCATAGAGAAAGAAGTTAGAATGCTTCCAAATTAAAAAAAAAGCCTCAAAGTTCTGCAAACACAGGGAACATCAATAAAATATAAGAATATTTTTCATAGTTGCATATACAACTTAAACTTGAAGTTTGACTTATGGTACCTGAAAAATACAGTTGTCTATAAGCAAAATTGCTGGATCTAATATTATTCTTTAGAATGATGATGTGGTTAACTAAAATTTGTTCTACTGCTATGATAATACTTGATACTTCACCTCTTGGGCTTCTCTGACTTTTTGGGGGGGGATAGCCAAAAGTTTTGTATGTAAGAAAAAAAACCAGTGAATTAGTAAGAATATACTTGGCAAATAGGTCTCCAAATTAAAAAACAAAACAAAACAAAACACAACAACAAAAAAAACCCTTCTATTTGGCTACAATGAATATCTAGAAAAGTGACATTATTTCACTTTTTCTCTTTCTGGCTTAAATTCAGAAGAATGTATTACTTCAACAAATACCTCTTACCAATGAAAATTTACTCGTTTATGTTTACTTGTGTCACTTCTTCCCTACAAGACCTGTATGCATATAACTTGGTAAACTTTTAAATGTGTGCTATTCCTAATTACATACAAATGTGCTGAAATAATTTCAAATCATGGCTATGAATATTAATCTTCCAAAGAGTTATGCTGTGTGTCATTTACAGGGTGGTTCTTGTTGATCTCAGGTTCTCATTAATCTCAGGTCCTGAAAAGATGGTGAAAATTAGAAAACGTCATTTTCATTAATCTGATCCTTAGATTGCTATACTCATTCATTTTGTAGTCTAACAATGTCTACATTTGCACGGGTGAACTTTTGGCTTTTAGTTTTTCATTTCTAAAACTACGTGGTACATTAAAAAGACAAAATATTTTGGGGCTGGAGTGATTTCTGAGCATATAACCCCTGAGTGTTACCAGTTTGTGCCCCCCCCCAAATACCACCAAAATATTTTAAAAAACAGTTTCTAAATGTCTTTGATTTCAACATTTCTTTCAACAATTGTGATTTGGGGTCCTTACAAATAAGTATAAATATATCTAATTTAAAATACCAGAGTTAGGTTCTGACCTGAGATATATATATATATATATATATATATATATAATTATGTTGTTGTTTATGTTTTAAACTTCTATTAAATACAATGTTCACGTCTGTAAGAAAATAATCACAAATTTGCAATATTACTAAGATTATTAACCAAGGTAATGCAGGTAAAATTCTGGGCACTAATAATAAGCACTTAATGTAAATTTATTTGCTTTAAAAGCAATACATCATAAATTCAATTTGATTTGGAAAACTGTTCAATAAGGTAACCATTACGTCCATGAAGTTGTCAATGAATTAAAATTAAATAGATTTAAAAATTCTGAGTTATATCGTATTTTCCGGCATATAAGATGACTTTTGAAACAAAAAAAAAAAAGTCAACCGAAAATCAGGGGTCGTCTTATACGCCGAGTATATCCCGAAAAATGTTTCAATATGCTGCTAAACAAAAATTGTCTGAATATTGCCACAAAACGAATGTTTCAACTCAATCCTGCACCAATTACTGCAAGGCTGCTCGGACTGCCTCTCTAACTCAGCCAATCCAACAGGCTTTTTATGCATGCAAATTAGACAATGTTCTGGACCCGAATCTACACTGTAAAAAGCCTGCTCAGATTGACCAGAGTCAGAGAGGACGTCTATTACAGTATAACCTTTGGACCTTTGCTTGTTGTGATTGGTTCACTGTGGAAGATACAGTTGCAGCACAGGATCATTCTGTCTTATACAGCAAATATAGGCCTAAACCTATGTTTTAACTGTAAAATTAGGGGGTTGTCTTATACGCCTGGTTGTCTTTACGCCGGAAAATACAGTAAGCTAAACAGTCACATATCTACATATTGAGCAATTTACCATTGCTATCAACATGGTGAATTTAAGTGTTTTTTTAATAATATTTATTTTGACCAAAGTGGATTATAAATCTTTCACAGTAATATTTTAGGTACATAGTGACACTGAATCAGGGGCATTCCTACCACCAATGTTGTCCTCCCTCCACCCCATGTTCCCAGCATGCATCCCATATCCCCTCCTTTGCCCCCCGGGCTGCTAGTATAAGTGCTCCCCTCTAAGTCTAGCTTGTTGTAGATTGGGTATCAATTCTGTTGTCATTGGCTTTGGATTTGGTGTTTAAGTCTGATCATTGTTTATTTCTACTCAATATACATATGACTGTTTGGTCTTGGTACCCTCCATTATTTCCTCCTCAATTTGAGAGGCAGAAAAAGATGTTTCAAGTTATGTGGTTCTGTTTGAAGAAAAAAGGGGGGGGGCAAAAATAAAGCAAGAAAAAAACAGGAGTCCTTTTAGAGGCTATAAATATCAATTTAGGAGAAGAAATGGAAAAAGAAAGAAAAATATAACAACAATACCAAAAAATCCCCCCCACAATGACCCCCCCAAAAAAATCACACAAAAAACACCCAAAAAGCACTACAACAATAGACAACAACCAAATAACCACGATCCTGAAATAAAAACAAAACAAAGCAAAAAAAAATACCCCCCAACCCCCAAACAACGATAACAATAACAAAAAAAATTGTGCTGCTTCTTCTTTTTTTTTTTTTTTTTTTTTTGCATTGGCACAGTAAATATTGGGGAGATTAGAAAGGGAATTCCCTTGGCCTAAGAGATACAGGATTTCTCTGCCCTTGAAGCATACTATCATAGGAATAACTACTGGCTCTGTGCATGCTCTTTTACTGCCCCCTAGGCCCTTTTGTGATGTCTGGAAATTTCCACTCGGTCATGGATGATAAAATTTAAGTGTTTAGTTTTTTTTAATAGCAAAAGTAATAGGATAATACAAGAATAATTAATCTAGTAATCTAAACTTTATCACAAAATGTAACTTAAAATTTTTTTCTCATTATGCCTCCATTTTTATCAAAAGGAACAAAAATTAATTGCATTGTAACAATGTGAGGATCAGGTTAGTGAATATAACATTTTCTAATTTTCACCATCTTTCCAGGATTGAGATTAAATGATGCAAAGCACAGCTACTAACAAGAACCAACCTGAAAATGACTCAATAGTATAGCTCATTTGGAGATCAATATTCATAGCTATGATTTGAAATTATTTCAATGCACCTGTATGCAATTAGGAATAGCATATGTTCAAAAGTACACCAAGTTATGTGCAGCCAGGTCTTGGAGGGAATAAGTAACACAAATGACATAAATAAGTAAATTTTCATTGGTAAGAGCCTTTTTTTTTTTTTGAAGTAATACATTCTCCTGGATATAAAACAAAAAAGAAAAAAGTATTACTTTTATTTACTCAATTGTCTCACTGCAATTCCTAAATATGTTTTTCCCACTGTTGAAAAAGAAGTTATTTTTGTCAGTTTGGTTGTAATATAGTATTTTATTATAATTTATTTTTGTGTATAGGAAGAGTTGTTTTATAATAAAACATATTTTACCAAATATATCCTTCAGATCTTAGGTTGTTAATTTCAGATATAATGCAAAGTGGCACCAATGCACATTTTCTTTATATTGTTGGATTTTTATACTACCATATTTATCATTTATTTTTGAAAGCATACTGCAAGTTATTAGATTTTAAATGTTTAACTTAGAAATATTAAAACATAATTTTTCTTATATTTGCATTAAAGTTAATAAAGAGCATATCATAACTTAAGATGCTTTCTTCCACAGAAACCAAATTGATACAGATGAATATAGTGCATAATCTGTAAAAAAATAATTAAAAATAATTCAAAGATATAGTCAACTAATTTAAAGTTTCTCAGCAATTTTGCTAATTTATAAATTGGAATACATCTTAAATAGGGAAGTCAAATTGAGCTAAGTGCCTCACAGACATAACTTCTAGTGAGGAAATTACTGTTCAATGCAACTAAATTAAGGTCAAATATTTGATGACTCAAGTATTATCTCTACAAAATAACTGATAGCATGTGAAACAGACTGCCTCAATAAAAGTTCTTTAAAGCACAACCAGAAAGCAGGCTACATGTTTCACACAACTTATATCAGTTTATCATCAGAAGACATCAAGATAAGCACATGCATTTTTTTAAGTAGTGGCCAAGAGTTTGGAATCTTAGTGGCATAGGGAAAAAGTCAGAACACCAGCCAGTGCTTCAGTAGATACTATGGAACCACAGCAGCATGAATTTCATATATGCAGATCTCCGGTAACAGTTGTGGGCACTAAATATCTAGGCTTCTTGTAACTTCCTTCAATAGAGTGAAAAATTCATATAGCTACCTGAAGTTCGTGTTGAAACAGACCACGAATCTTCTGTTTTTCAAAGAAACCTTTTTCCTCCATGCCTTTCAATGAATGTAGTCACCTCTACAGTAGCCTTAGGATTACAGAATCCTCACTTCACCTCAGGTAAATCTGATATATGTGTCAGAGCCTTATCCATATGTTTAAAATCTAGGGAAATATTACCTTCAGAATAAGCCACCAATGGCAACAGAGTTAGTCCTACAAGAGTCCTGAGACTAAATTATTAAATTCAGACCATGTGCTTGGTTACAATAAGAAAGAAGATAGTGGAGAATTTCATGCTCCTGTTGATCAACACCAATCAGGGCAGGAACTGAAGAAAATTCTTACAAATTAACCTCTATTCTCTACTTCCCATACCTCTGAGGTTCTGAAAACAAAACAAAACAAACATCTAAAACTAAAGCCCAAACTAGATATATACTCAAAGGTTTGACAAAATTAGTAAGAAAAATTTTAACACATGAGTAACAGAAGAATTTAACAATAAATTAAAGAAAACCAGTCAGTTGCATAAAAATGCACATGAACACAGAATAAAACAATGAGATAAAAATGGAGAAGCAGAAGCAATTTTTTACCAAAAAGTATTAAAACAGTATTCTAATGCCCATACAGTCTACAGTGATTTATAGATTGCTCAAATCTACAAATCTATCCATTCCAAGAAAATGGAATGAACAATATCAACAGTTTTTGTTTGTTTGTTTGTTTGTTTGTTTGTTTTGTTTGTTTTGGCCACACCCCAAACAAACACTCAAGGGTTACTCCTGGCTATGTGCTCAGAAATCGCTCCTGGTTTGGGGGACCGTATGGGACACTCGGGCATAGAACCACTGTCTGTCCTAGGCTAGCACGGACAAGGCAGTTGCCTTACTGCTATGCGCCACCAATCTGGCCCCCAATATCAACATTTTTAAGGAAACAGAAAACATCATGAATAGCTGAAGCAACCATAACAGAAAGGAATATCAGAGGAATTATACTTTTCTCTTTCAAATTATACTACAGAGCAATAGTAATCACAATAATATGTTATTGGAACAAAAACATACCAGGCTAACAAATCAATGGAATAGAACCAGAAATATACCCATATTTATGTGGACACTTAATTTATCATAGAAAATTTGAGAAAGTTTCTTCAATAAATGGTGTTGAGAAGACTGGATAGTCACATTTAAAAATAATTAAACTAAATGACTCTAAAATCATACATAAAACTTCAAAATATACTTAGATATATGAAGTAAAAGCATCAAATATATAGAACATATGAATGATACATTCCTGAACCTCATATATTCAGTGATTTCAACCCCATCAATAGGCATCTGAAAAGGTCACTTAGTAGAAAAATGCAAATTCAAACAATGAGGAGTTAGTCATACCAGTAAAAAGGGTTATATTAAAAAGAATGAAAACAACAGGTGTTAGTGAGAGTGTGGAGGAAAATAATCTTGTAATCTGCTAATCAGAATATCAAGTGGCACAGTATTTAAAAAAAAAACAACATGGAAATTACTTGAAATCCATTTTAAATATCGTATAATCCAGCATCATCTCTCCTAGGCAGGACATAAAACCAATGATTCAAAAGGATACTTTGAAGGATGCATCATTATGGTTATAGCAGTATTATTGACTATCACCACCACAATCTAATGAATCCCATCAGAAGGCCCAGTTAGAGAAGTGTTCCCTCAGAGTGGATGGTTGACCAAGATTGTTGATAGTGGAAGGTGATATTTCTTATGCTGAATAACAAACATTTATTTGGCCTGTATATGAATTTCCCTTCTGCTGTATTAAGGGTGTTTATCGTTGAACCTTTTACTGCCAAATAAGAATATTTAGAGGCATATATAGCCTAAATTAATTTCCCTTTCCCTGGAAAACTCACTCCAAAATATACCCTAAACCAACTTTATTCTTTTTTGTCTTTTATATGCCTTTTTTAACAGTTTTTTTAATGCAGTTTTAAACAGAAATGAATGTTTTGCCTTTTGGACATCTCTAAAAGACTTTGATCATTTGCTAAATAATACTTTTTTTTCCTTTGCGGAGGCAGAGGTAGGGGAGAGGAGGAGGGAGCAGAAGGAGGAAGAGGAGGAGGAGGAGGAGAAGAAGGAGGAGGAAGAGGAGGAGAAGAAGGAGGAGGAAGGCGTGTGGTTTGCTAAATAATTCTTATCTCAGAATTAACATCCAATTTGTTTTCCAGGAAATAGCATTGGGCCATTGAGAAAACCTTCACCAGATATATTTGCATCTCTTTCAGGTAAGTTTGGTTTTTTTCTAAAAACTATATCTTAGTCAGACATAGGAAGTTAGTTATCTGTTTTAGCCCTTAAAACAAACCTGTTCTCTCAGAAAATAAGAAAAACTACTCCTTGAAAATTCCTCTAATCAGCATTGACATCCTGGACTAGCCAGACAGGAACTGCTTGAAGATGTTAAAATTCATCTAGGGGCCGGGAAGGTGGCGCTAGAGGTAAGGTGTCTGCCTTACAAGCGCTAGCGTAGGATGGGCCGCGGTTCGATCCCCGGTGTCCCGAGCCAGGGGCGATTTCTGAGCGCATAGCCAGGAGTAACCCCTGAGCGTCAAACGTGTGTGGCCCCAAAACCAAAAATAAATAAATAAATAAATAATAAAAAATAAAATTCATCTTCTTTTTTTTAAATTCTGATTCTTACTTGAAATGTATCTACTCATCAGGAGCCATGTGAATTGCTTTGATTTTCCATTTACAAGAGCGTCGTGTTGTAATTTGTCATAGGAAAGAATTATTTTTATGCTATAGAAAAACTGTGGCTGGCTAAATCCCTCACTTATAGCCCTTATTCTGCACATTAAATTTTAGAATGCTGTTTCTCCCACATAGAATTATGTGGTCTCTCATTTTCTTTATATGCCATTCATGCATCCACTTTTCTGAGAGAATTCAAGTTCTCTAAGGTAACCGGACCAAAGCTAGCCCCTGGCAATTGACAATATCAAACACATAATCAGCCTAAAAGTTAATTGATGGTAACCAAATAAAAAAGGTTTGGTTTTATATATTAAATAGATATTATTCAGCTTTTAAAATAATGATTTACACTTTTTGCATCAACATGGATAAAACTCGAGATAACTATGCTAAATAATCAAGGACTGTAAAGACAATTATTGAATGGTTAAATCATGTTTGAAATATAAATAATGAAACCAATTGAAATAAAACAAGAAAAATAACTCTTTTATTTTTTTGTTTTTGTTTTTGGGCTACACCCGGTGACACTCAGCAGTTCCTCCTGGCTATGCGCTCAGAAATCGCCCCTGGCTTGGAGGACCATATAGAACACTGAGGATCGAACCCAGGTCCATCCTGGGCAGTCGTGTGAAAGCAAAAGGCCTACCACTGTGCTTTCTTTCTGGCCCCAGAAAAATAACTCTTAAGACTACAAAGTTTGGTGGTTAACAGAGGTTAAGGTAAAATGGGATGGGAGTACTAAACATACCTTCATTGTGTCATTGGACTAGGTGGTGGGTGTGATATAGCTTATAGTCAAAGAGAGACATGAAAGTATTCCCCAAAATATTAGATTAGAGCAAATGAATACGATTTGATTAAATAAGTCATAAGACAAGGAAACAAAATAACTGGCAACATGCACAAATGAAAATAAATCTCAAATTGAAAAACAATTTTCTAAAATTTAATTATGAAATAGTAGAAGCGGTAGCTTACAAATGAAAAATCAATTATATTCTAAGGACTCACAACTTATTTGCGTGACTTCCTTCTCTTATTTTTTCTCCCATGCATAATATTATTAAAACTCTAATTTTCCTAACAAAATGATCTTTCCCTCCTTTGTTCTCAGCCTGAGTAGTTTGAGTGATGCTGATTTCTTCAAACTAACATGTGAGGAGTTGGCATTTAAATCAAATTATCCTTTCAGAGTTTATAATCTTTAGGACCGATAATTGATTTACAGGTAGATTCTTGGCCCATCACTGGTTATCTGAATTCTAATTGTTTTTAAAGAATTACCAAGAAAGTTTTTTTCTTTTCTTTTTTATCCCTCTTCTATTTCTTTAAGCAGCCTCTCTTTTATCTTGTTCCTTTCACTCTTAGAGATACAAAATTTAAGTTTACGTACTTACGTAAGATTACGTACAATAGTTACTGTGTCAAACTGGAAATCGAGCTCCCATACGACCCAGCTATACCACTCCTAGGAATATACTCTAGGAACACAAAAATACAATACAAAAATCCCTTCCTTACACCTATATTCATTGCAGCACTATTTACCATAGCAAGACTCTGGAAACAGCCAAGATACCCTTCAACAGATGAATGGCTAAAGAAACTGTGGTACATATACACAATGGAATATTATGCAGCTGTCAGGAGAGATGAAGTCATGAAATTCTCCTATACATGGATGTACATGGAATTTATTATGCTGAGTGAAATAAGTAGAGAGAGAGAGAAAAACGCAGAATGGTCTCACTCATCTATGGGTTTTAGGAAAAGTGAAAGACATTTTTGCAATAATAATTTTCAGGCACAAAAGAGAAAAAAGCTGGAAGTTGCAGCTCACCTCATGAAGCTCACCGCAAACAGGGATGAGTTTAGTTAGAGAATAAACTACGTTTTGAACTATCCTAATAATGAGAATGTATGAGGGAAATAGAAAGCCTGTCTAGAGTACAGGCAGGGGTTGGGTGGGGAGGAGGGAGATTTTGGACATTGGTGATGGGAATGTTACACTGGTGATGGGTGGTGTTCTTTACATGAATGAAACCTAAATACAATCATGTATGTAATAAAGTTGGTTAAATAAAAAAAAAGAAGAAATAGAAAAATAGACTTTTTGAGAATTTAAATTAGCAAACTGGTCTTGGATACAGAGCTAAAATATTTGAATGCTTTGAATCTCCTAATCTATCTTTTTCTGTAACCAGAAACCTATTACCTGCATAAGCACAATACTCTTTTTAATCAATATTAAGCTGAGTTTTTGTGATTACAAGAGACTGAACAAGTACAATAGACTAATCAACTTAAAGAAGTGTATTGATAAGGAGGAAGGCCAATACTGGATTTTTTCTAAATTACACTCTTGTTTTATGAAACTGACATGTAAACTAGCAAATCCATTAAAATTTCCTGTGCACAGAAGAAAATTTTTTATAGTTATTCCTGATATGGATCCCCAAAGAATCCAAAATCTAGGGACTCTCAAATTTCTTAAATGAAAGAATTCAGTTTCTATATAACTTAGATTCACATATTTTAAAGCATGTCTAGGTTTAATATAAAACCTAATACAATGTAAATGTTATATAAATAACTCTTATACTATACTGTTTAGGGAATGGCAACAAAATAATCGTACAAATTTATTGAAGCCCCACTTTGTAGGTTTTATTAAATAGTATATATTTTTTAAAAATTCAGTTGTTCAATTCCTTACATGAGGAATCTGCAGAATATGAAGAGCCAGCTGTACTAGTCTCTGAGATACTTTGATACTTAGTAACATTTCAAGTCACTTATTTTATGGGTATTCTTGCTTAATATTGATTGCATTTACTTTAAAGAGTATTGATCAGGTATAAAGAAATCTATTTAGTTTTTGTCTACATACTCATGTGATGCTTAAAAACATGTATCTATTCCAGGGGTCTCAAACTCGCGGCCTCCGTATAACATTTTGTGGCCTGCGGCCGACCTTCAATATCGCAGTATTTGCGATTATTCGTTTACTGAATAATCGCAATAAATATCGCATTAGTAAGAAATAAATCGCATTAAACATTCGCGTACCCCAAGCAGTTCCGTTCGGGGTATGCAAATGTTTAATGCAATTTTTTGAGATTTTTTTTCTAACGAATGCGATTTTTATTGTGAATATTCGGTAAGCGAAATCCCTTATGCGGCCCTGCCTCACCCGGGCTTTGCCTCCTGCAGCCCCTAGGTAAATTGAGTTTGGACCCCTGATATTCTAAGAAACATATCATGAGATGACTTGATAACTGCACACGTATCGCACAGTACACACAAACCTATATGGTGTAACAGTGCATACCAAAGCTAAATAATATATACTAATGGGAATATTGTCATATTTTGTCACATTAAAACATCTTTAAGAGACACTTTAGTATTTGTGAGACAGATTTGAAGAAGATGCTAAATTTTTTTAATGGGTGCAGAAACATAGGGCCCAGGGACTAGATAATACAAAGAGAACTTCAAATCACCAATACAAACTGCTTCTAAATCCCTTCAGTCTTACTCTGCCATCAGACAATAAAACTGGATCCAGGAACACACTATTAAGTCATTATATAACTTTTTATGGACTTTATAGTATTCTTAGCATCAAGAATACTAGGTGGGGGCCCGGAGAGATAGCACAGCGGCGTTTGCCTTGCAAGCAGCCGATCCAGGACCAAAGTGGTTGGTTCAAATCCTGGTGTCCCATATGGTCCCCCGTGCCTGCCAGGAGCTATTTCTGAGCAGACAGCCAGGAGTAACCCCTGAGTATCACCGGGTGTGGCCCAAAAACCAAAAAAAAAAAAAAAAAAAGAATACTAGGTGGGCAACAGAAATTCAAATTCTTGCAGTTTTTATAAAAAAATAAAGTTTGATCTGACAACTATTCAGATAATAAACATGAAGAGTTATCAGCTTATTATAACATTTTCACAAAATAATCACACAAATTATCTTCTTTCAAAATAATTAGAAGCATTAATAATTTATAGTAATGTGAACACAAGTATTTATAAAGAGCAAAATATTCAGCCGTTATCCCCAACTGATAAAATATTAATAATTTTATCATAATAACTATTAAATTACAAAACCAAAACAAATAGTATTTTACTCACTAAATAACAATTAATAAATGATATAGGTTGATTTCTAAAATGGTTTATTTTTCCATGGCATATATGAATCTTTAAAATCATGACTTTTTGACATGTTCCAATATATACAATTTATTAAATTAATTAAAAATAAAAAGAAATCAAAAAGTGTAATACATAGGTGTTTAGAGGATAATTATGAATGCTAGCAATGAAACCTCATTAACAAGGAGGAATATGAGTCAGCATATTCCACTTAGTATTATGAGAACCAAAGTTATATTTGTACTTATTAGATAATTGCAAGACTTACCTAAATTTTTAGTTTATAGATTTCTTTTAATCTTTCATTACATAATTTTTTTGGGTAAAGTTGAGTGGGAAACAAAAATCCTGGCATAGGCCAAATTTTCTGATTTTAGAGACATACCCAAGACATTAAATGCATACATCCTTTTGTATAAGAAAAATTGACTAAAATAAGACATATGTGGATATAAAAACTCATCAAACATAGATTTGATTTGAATTCATATATAAATAACAATTAACAAAATTTTTAATTCTAACTCTTCCCCCTCATTAAAATGGACTTTATAGAAAAGGAGCCACATTTAGTGTCATTACATTTTCTCTTCTGGTATATTTAAATGGAAAGGGGAGACTAAAGAAGATACTAATAATTACAACATAATTTGATCTTTATGGCTGTCTTATCTTAAATTGGCTGAATTTCAAGGATTTCCAGATAAGAATGAGAAGTTTCATTTGTCATATTTAAACAGAACATTCCATCAACTTCTCAGATTTATGATAGTTTGATTTGATTTTTTTTGTCTCTGGTGGTGTGAAAGAGATATATAGACATCTAGTAGAAATTGGATATCAAGTCTTGAAATTGTTATTTTTTTCCAGAGTAGTACTATATTTTTGTGATGTTAGGCAGAAGAAGTAAACAGGCTTCCAGAAACTCTCAATGAGCCACACAGTAATGAGAGCAAATAAATTTAACTCTACAATGTACTGTACTAAATTTCTAGAGACATAATAAAAATATTTTCACTCCAAAATCACTGATAAAAATTCTGGTTTTATTTTTATCATGAGGTAAACAGTCAATATGAATGCAAATGATAGAAGGCACATATGGTATTTTAATGTGAATATTCCACTGTAACATATTTTAGACTTTTTATGATTTTACAAACATTTTGGAATAGAGATTCAACAGTGTATTACAAATATATTGTTGAATACCTGAGATGCACCTTGACAGTTAATTTGGTCAATATAACATTGTCTGTATTTTTACAGACTATAATTAAAAACAATCATAAAGTACTAAAAGTACACAAATATATTATAAAAGGCCTGGCCTCAAGTTCTGTATATATTCAAATTATAAGGTCACTTAAAGTGTGTCTCTCAATTGTTAAATTGTTATAAATACATACAGAATAGGATATTAATTAAGAAAATAAGTGCATTCAATTATTTAAGATGACTAGATATTGTATTAAAGAAAATTCCATTTAAGATTTTCTATCATGTAGAGATAGAATTATTATTTCTTATTTCTTATTGCTTATTATTTCTTATTTTTTTCCTCAATGGAACAACAATTTCATTCAAACTTCTGAGAGAATTATTCTTTTAATAGAAATATAAGATTTTTCATCCAAAAAATATCAGACAAATGCATCATCATTTCTTAGATACGCAGGCCACAGCCTTCTTGGCTGCATCCTCCAGGTCAATGGCAGAAGTTATGGGGAGTCCACTGTTATTGAGAATATTTTGGGCTTCATGTACATTGGTTCCTAGAAGGGGAGAAATTAGACAGTCAATGACACTGAATGGGAAGGTTTATATACTTAAAATCAGGGATGTGACATCTCATTAATACAATTTAATGACACCATAGTTTCAGTTTCTATGAACCAGAAATGTTTCTCTCAATATGCCTGGATGGACAAATTATTTTCTTCCTAACCATAGATATCTGATATTATAGAAAAACAAAATACAATGCACATACCTTTCTTTGGCATTTAAAATGGTATATAGGCATACTTATGAAATTATGCACAAAAGAAAATATAGCCACTATACATTGACTTTAAAAGAGAACAATACTCTAAAGTGAATATTTTCCTTTATGGAATAGTCTTGAGATAAAATCTTTGTACAAAAAATGACCAAGAGCATGGTAGTTCAGGAAGTAAAGATGGGATAGATTATAATGCATGAGAATGCATTGGGCTGCTCCTCTATAATTGTACACAAAGAAGTGAATTAGATATAAGATTTTAATCAAAGCAACCAACAGGAAAGAGTCTACAGAAAGATCCTTTTCAACTAATAGTCTACATAGAGCCTGATGAGATATAAAATTACTGAGTATACACAGAGGGCTTTACTAGCAACTAGTCTAAACATACCTATAGATTATGATTTAATACATTCATATTGAGATATACAATTTTTCACAATTTTTCTTTTTGTAAATTTTTCATGGTTCGATTATTTAGTTTTATTTTATTTTTTTTATTTTTTTTATTTTTATTTTTAATTATGAGAACAAGGGTGCAAAGAAAGAGGACAAGGTAAAGTTACAGTGGAAGGACAATCACCCATAACATAATTCTCAGAAGTCCCCTTGCTGATATCTTAACTTTGAAATTTCAGCCAAAGAACATTAAGATAAATAAGACAGAATCCATGTACAATTACTTTGTCCCTCAAGTCCCCAGATTGTAACCCATTATAATATTTCTTAACAGTACACAAGGCAATCTAAAGCCATAAAACCTACGTAACTCCTTAAACATTACAGGCATAGTATTTTCTTACATTTCCATATACATGCATATTAGCTTAAGTTAACCTCAAATTTTAAGTGAGTTCTTTTTAAGGATTAGAGTCAAAGGAGCACAGTAAAAATGGTGTTAGAGTGGCAATTGTTGTTTGCATAGGCCCACCAAAATATGAGGGACATGGAAAGAAATAACCTTGGCCTAAGTACAAAGAGACCAGACCCCTGAAGTTTCCTGGCACAAGACGAAGTCTAGGCTCCAGGCAAGCTAGATCGTCCAATCCAATACATTGTCTGTAGTGCCAACACACTTTTATTTTTCACACAGTCTCTGTTGTTGGTATCATGTTTCTGTATTAAAGATCCTGGAATCTGCATATCTTACATTGAAGTCAGGATGTGGAGCATCCTCTCCTTACACCTCACAATCAAAGGGCAATGCAGGGAGCCCTGTCCTGTAAGCAGGTCGTTGTTGTTGTTAAGTCTTCTCAGTGTTAAGGGAAGTATCTTTTGAGCAGGTCGAAGTCTGAGCAGTGTAGGTCTTCCGTGGTAGAGGATTGCTTCCAGGTGATGTTATAGACCAGCCTGGATGTTTCGTGTATGGCTTTCCTGGTTCAGGGGAGAATGGAGTATGCCCTTTATTCTGAGGTCTGTGCCAGGTCATTATGTCAATGTTCAGGGTGTAAGGTCCCTTTGCACTACAAGATTTGTGTGTTCCAATCTCTATTTGATAGGATCTTATTTGTATTTATACTATTTTCCCATTTTAATGTGCCTATGCAAATAAGAAGCAATGCCACATGGTGTTATTGGCGCATATAGGGGCCATAAGAACAATTACAATGATTCCCAAGACATGGTTCAATCATAAGCATTAAACTCGGGGACTCTTCCACCAAAATTCCTTGTTAAACAGCTCAAAAAGAGAAGATAAAAAGTCTGCAAGGCAGACACCTTACCTCTAGCGCCACCTCACATGCCCCGACTTGTTTCTAATGAATACAAGTAGAGCAAAAATGGTAGACTTTAGTTATTTTTGAGGCCATAGTGATAGACAGTACAGTATGTAGGACATTTGCTTTGCACATGGCTGACAGGTTCAATTTCCAACATCCCATATTGGTTCCCTGAGCACTACTAGGAGTAATTCCTGAATGAAGAGCCAGGGATAATGTCTAAGAATTAATGAGTATGGCCCCCCAAATAAGAATAACAACAAAAAATAATTTCATTCATTTTTGAGATGACTAAGTTATGATGACGGCCCTGATATCAACATTGTTCTCTGATTCCTCTTGTTCATTCACTCTGATGAAGCAGAGAGCCCCCTTGTGGATTACCCTACAAACAAGTCCAGGAGGCAGGACACTAAGGGATCCCTCTGACCAACATGCAAATAGAAACTTAAGTATTGGTTCTAATGATTCACGTGAGAAGCTGCATTCCTCACGTGAATGTGTTTAGCAGGAACTGTGCTGAAGCTCAGCCTTGACATCTTGCAAGTCAGGCTAGTTCCCTGACTGCAACTATACAGAATCACAGAGTAAATTTTAGCAACACCTTGATTCCTTATCACTGAGATAATCAAGGTTTTCTGTATTAAGTTAAATTTCAGGCAATTTGTTACACACTGATATTTAACAAACATGAAAAGATTCAATATTTCATTATTATTCCACTGGTACAATCTCAGTGTGCATTTTGATTCAATGGTTAAAAAGTCTCAGCCAAGGTCCCAGAGGCTGAAGAGTAAGACAGAGTTCAGAATGTGACAGGGGTTGTGGACATAGCTCAGAGAGCTTAAAGAACATGGTTTTCTTTTGGAAGGCCTGTTTTGATCATTGGTAACTCTGAGCACCACCAGGAGTGACTCTTGCATACTGTGCTAAGAGTGACCCTTAAATTAAAAACAAACAAACAAATCAACAAACCAGAGAGTGGCAGCTGTCAAGTCACAGAGTAAGGAGTTAAGCCACTAATCAGCAGGCAAGGCTTCCAAGAATAATAAAACTATGAGTGAAGAATCCAGGCTGACACAGAAGTGAACCAACCGTTTGGACCGGAAAATGAATGAAAGTTACAGGTATGAATTTCTATGTCATTTCAGCAGAGATAAGGGCTTGAATTCTCTTCCTCATTATTCTCCAATCTGCCAAGGAGAAATCTCAGTTAAGGTACAGAAGCAATTCTCCTATTTTTTCTTCTTCTCCAGAATATCAGCCAATCTCAACATATAGTTCCTCGAGCCTCACCCCAAAAAAGCAGAACCTTCAGCTTGTACATTCTTTCTGCTCTGACTCCCTTTTCTTACAAGACTCATTTTGCAGACACAGTTCTTCCTCAAGCCTTGTTATGCTCTCTAACTGGGCTGACAGAGGAAGCTGCTGCTCTTTTCAATGATAACATTAAAAGCAGTGAGAGCAGGCAGCTATCACTTAGCACCTATCAAACCTTGTCTAGGATTCTAAGAATATTAACTCACTTGCTTCTCACTAACAACTCTGAGATCATGATTATTATCTTTGTTCAGATGTGAGAGAACTGAGGCAATCATTCAGCAAAGGCAAATAACTTTTGCACAGTGAATGAAAGAGAAAATGAAAGAATAAAACATGCCTGGTGACACTCACTGGGATGAATGATTTCTGGAATAAATATTTGAAACACTCGCTCTGAACCTGGGATAGCTGCTTTTCGTGTTTTTGTAAACATATGTTATAAAAATGCTGGTGATCATTTGGATATGTGTGCTCATGACCACTATTCATTGTAGCACACTGTGTTATAGCTGAAATTCAGAATCAACCTAAATGTTCAATGTCTGATGAGTGGAATACTACTCAGTTGTAAAGAATGATGAAATCACGAAATTTGCTGCAACATGGATGGTACTCAAAGACGTCATCTTAAGTGAAGTAAGCCAGTAAAAGAATGTATACTGGACGATTTCACTGATATATGGAATTTAGAATAACTGGATGAAGGAATAATAATTTAAAGGGGGATACCTAGATCAACTAAATTTAAGGTGCTTGTCAAGATGGAAGGAGGTGAGGGAACCTGGGAATATTGGTGGAGAGAGGTTGAGACTGGTGGTGGGATTGATGCTGAAGCCACTGTATGCCTAAAACTAAACTGTGAATAACCTTGTAAATTATGGTGCTTTAAAAAAAAAAAGGAAAAGGGGCTGGAGCGGTGGCGCAAGTGGTAAGACGTTTGCCTTGTTGACGCTAGCCTAGGATGGACCACAGTTCGATTCCCAGGCATCTTATATGGTCCCCCAAGCCAGAAACAATTTCTGAGTGCATAGCCATGAGTAGCCCCTAAGTCGCCCACTGGGTATGGTCCAAAAACCAAAAAAAAAAAAAAATCTAAAGATGGCAGAAACAATGCCTTATCCACATGCAGTGCCCATCTTCTCTCTTCTAAAAAAAAAGTGCTTTGTGGTTTGTAAAGTCCTTCTACATTATTTCACTGGGTCTTATAGTGACTTTGTGGGTGAGATGTATATAAATCATCTCTCTTCTCTCCTCTTAACCCTCTTACCAACCCTTTAATCAACATTGCCCTTTAAGGCTTAGTGACTTGTAAGCTTTATCCTTTGCCCTTTTCGTTTTTACTTCTCAGTGACTTTTTTTTTTTTTTTTTGGTTATTTGGCCACACCTGGTAATGCTCAGGGGTTACTCCTGGCTATGCGCTCAGAAGTCGCTCCTGGCTTGGGGGACCATATGGGACTATGGGGGATCGAACTGCAGTCCATCCTAGGCTAGCGCTGGCAAGGCAGACACCTTACCTCTAGTGCCAGCGCACCAGCCCCTCTCAGTGACTTTTGCTTATCATACACAATTTAACGCACTTGCCTAGTTATGAGACCATCTGATCCTCTCTGAAATTATTTATTATTTAGGAACAAGGTACAGGGACCAGAGTGATAGCACAACAGGTAATACATTTACCTTGCATGAAATTGACAGGGATTTGATCCCTGGCATACCTAATGGTCTCCTGAGTCTTCCAGAAATGATTTCTGAGCACAGAACCTGGAGTAGCTCCTGAGTGCTGCTGGGTGTAGCCACACACCAAAATAGAAGAAGGTGCAATGAGGTTGTCACAACCCCCCTTAATGAATGCCCTACTCACTATCTCCTCCCTAGGAGGGAATACGGGTTATTCTCTGCCTTGAGACAGACCCTGATTAACTATTGCCAGACACTGATATTAGTCATTCAAGGACAATCTATCTACAGACAATGGTCAGTAGTTTGACCAATTATATCCAATTCTTCTGATAATCTAAAGAGGTAGTATCCATGAAAGAGAAAGTGGTAGCATGCCAAGGACTTAATTTGCCCAAAATTTAGACAGGAAAAATAAGTGCAAATGCGTAGTTGTACAGAGTATTCGAAATCAAGTGAATAGACTAGTTGCCTTCCTTTTGGCCCCAGGTTAATTATTGTTCATATATTTCAGAGAACTATTTGTTCAAATATGCCTGTGTCTGAGAATATAGAAGAAACAAGTTTTTGAATTTCCTTTTATTTTGTAAGTTTAATATACTGCTCTTCATTTCAACCAAGTTGCTCACTACATCAATTCTTTAATAGCACCCATTGTAGTCAAGGGGAGACTTTATTGCTAAGAAATTAAAAAAAAAATGCAGACATACTGAGTTTTTGGTGTGCTCTGATTTCTACTTGGAGTTGCCCTCTCTCTGCTTAATAGATATCTGTGTATTCATAAGTTCATTAAATGACATTTTGGGTAAATGTCTTCTTATCAGAACCTGACCTCAAAAAGTCAATGGGGACTTAAAAATGGGCTTTGAATGTACCTTGGGCTTTCAAAGTCCTAGCATTATTAGAATTATTTACTGACGCTTCTCTTGACCCCATTCAACATAAGCTTCATGAAGGCTGACATTCATCATACCTATTCACCAGGATAGCTCCAAAATTAGCACCGTATTGGTCAGAGTATGTTTCTGTTCATGGACTCTTACAAAGAAAGTGTGCTTGAGGAGAGGTTCAGCCCTATAGTCTCAAAAAAAAGTAATTTTTTTGATAGGCTTAAAATAGAAATTCCAAAGAGCTTGAAGAAAAATAAGGGGAAACTGTTCCTGAGATTTTGAGGATTCTCGGGGCTTCAGCACAGGTCTTTTCAGAAAATCCCTGAGAGCCCAGTCTGTTCTATGTGCCTGCATGTAGGGCTTGCTCAAGGTTAACTAGTGGGAAAGATCAGAATACAAAGGAGAGGAACAACTCTACAGAAATATTTCCCAACTGCTCCATCAGGGCCATATCAAAAAACCTAATTACTTCACAATTTAGAACCAGAATTCACAAAAGTGAATTTTAATTATACTTGCAGTTTCGATTTAATTACAACCTTAATTATTAAGTATATATTTGAGATGCTCAGAACCAAACAGACTAGAAATAAAACTTCGTGTTAAACTATTAAGCTCAGACATATGCCTAGAGAAGGAAATATGAGGCCAGGAACAGGAATGAGGGAAGAAGAAACAAAGGAACAAAGAGAGACAGACACATATTCAGAGAAAAACAGAACAAGTGGGAGCACAGGAAAGAAAAAAAGAGTAAAGACATTAATAGTGGGAGAGGAAAAAGAAAGGAAACAAAGGCAGCAAAGAGATTAGTAATTCAGGCAGACAAGAAACTGGAAAGAATAAAGAGAGAAGATGAAGGGATAGAGAATTGGTGTGAGAGAGAAAAAAGGAAAGGGGAGAAGAGTAATAAGAGAAGTAGAGGGAAGAGGAGAGGGGAAAAAAGAGAGTGGGAGAGAGGAGATAAGAAACCTGACTGGTTACTTCTGGGACTGTAAAGTTATGGATAGGCCACAAAGAAGTAGTTAAGCAATCCTGTACCAAAAATTTTGTCCTCCTTCCTGAGTCCTGATGAAAGAGGAGCTGGAAGGGGAAATGGGAAGAAGAGATTAGGAAGAAAGTGATCAGCTCAGAAATCAGGTCATTGGAAAAGAAAAGTGGAAAAGAGAAATGCTTGGACATTTGCTAATTGGTAGATTCTTGCATTAATGAGAATTAAAGATTGATTTCTTATTTATCAGTGGCCAACATTTACTCCTCTTTTACCTTTATATATATATAAAATTGATAGCTGCGTTAAACTCAACTATGGAATAAAGAATTCCAAAATGAGTGTTTATGCTAGTGAAACCAATTGCTATGGAAACTGATCTCTTCTCCAGATTTAAATAGTGTTGTTGACATGTTTTGATGTTTATTAAATGACAAACTGCTTTTTTTGCTTTTATTTTATTTTGGGGAGGGCACAACTGGCAGTCCTCAGGGTTTACTCTTTGCTTTGCACTCAGGGATCACTCCTGGTAGGAGAGAGAATTCCAGAGAACCCAAGTGGTCATGGGAAGTCATACCCACTGTTCTATCTCTCTGGCCCACCTTTATAGTTTCTGTAATCACTATTATTAATCATCTATTACTAAAAATTACTGTAATACTGTGATTTACCAAGTTTTTCTTAATACAACTTGTTTAGGTATTAATATTTCAACACCAGTCCTACCAAACCTACCACCAGTGTAATCTTCCCTCACCAATGTATTCAGTTTTCCACCTACTTCATCAGTTTGCCCCTTTCCAGGCACAAATATATTTGATACTGTTTGTTACAAGACAAATGCAATGGAATTATCAAAATATTGATCAATAAGAATCAATTTATAATAATTTTTGTATTTCTCAAGGGTGTTACTACAGTTATTGTCTAAGGATTTATTGGGCTGTGGTTGGTGTTGATCCTTCTGTCTGTCTTACTATTTAGGTTCACTAAGCTGTATGGTCTTCTATGTAACTTTCCCATCAGACTTTCTGTGATTGATCCTACTGGGCTTACACTACTAAAAATCTTTGATTTGTCACAGCCATACACTCAGGGACCCATAGATATTGAATGATATGGTGGCTTGGCAGTTTGATTAGGTTCAGTTGTATGCCTAAGCCATACGGGCTGTGGGTTGCGGTGCTTTCAGGCAGAGGAAAATCTGCCAGCTCCCATTTTTTCATTCAAATCATGCCTCTCAAATAACCACCTGTTCAACTCACAGTACTTCCTAATATCTGTTGGTTGAACTCAGATACTTCCTAATGTGGGCTTGTTGCAAGATACTCAGTTAAATGTATGACAAACATGACAAGAGACCCTAAATGGAGTCACTATGCTAAAGCCTTAATCACAGAAATGTTACTTAACTTAATTACATTTTCCACTCTTCCAGAAATATTTTAAGCTATTTAATTAGGAAGGGCCACTAATAGATTACTAGTCGGTAATGAGACCCTTGTTATTCATAGAGGAAAACAGTATAGCACTGCAATCATCTCCCACTCATTTTTACTCCTTTTGCTTCTAAAAGTCTTTCATTTTGTCCATATCTTTAGTTCCTTTAAATCTGCCAGATGCCCATATCAAACTGACTTCAACTAAACTGAAAAATTTTAACATATGATAGTTTACCATTTAAGACTGATTAGCTACCCACTACATACATGCAATAAAAGAGAGATGGTTTATTTTATTTTTAAATAATTTTATTGTGACCAATGTTAATTGTGATTTTAAAGTGAAATCTTGTTACACCTATAGAAGATTTATAAAATCTGTAATAATTATGAAAAATCGTAGAACATATTCTACCTCTTCTTCATATTTTACCACCGGGTGGGGTGAGAGAGCTGTAAACAGACATGTGAGGTTAATTTATCAAAACTTTCTTTTTGTTTTTATTAGGTGTGAGAGAAGATAATTAATGAACACAAATTACATATTCTTCAAAAGATGCAGAAAAAGAAGAGACAATTCCAGTATCAACACCCCGCACACACATTGGCCCATTAACGTAGTGCTATGAAGAATACCAGTCTCTTAAGAGAAAGCTGTCTTTTAGAAATGATTGATTAAGTAGGAATTCAATGGTCCTTTTTTTGGGGGGGAGGGGTGAAGAGGATTTTAGGCCACATTTGATAATACTCAGGAGTTACTCCAAGATCTATACTGAGGAATGACCTCTGGTGTTACTGGGGGAATCTATACAGTGCTGTGGATTGAACCCTGGTGGGTAGAGTGCAAGGCAAATGCCTTACCCTATATACTATTGTTCTGGTCCTCAGTGTTACTTTTCAAAGGAACTTATTGAATTGTGGAATTTATATTAGGCTTTATAATATTATTTTCTAATATTTTAATATATATTAGATATTATATATAATAATATAATATATTATAAATAATTATATATAACATATACTTAAGCATATATTTTGCATATAATATATAAGGTGCATTTATATACAATTTACTTTTAAAATATATATGCTAAAATAAATGATACATATACAAGTTAAAGGATTCACAATTTATCAGGGAGGGACTATAAGTATATTGCACTGATACTGGAATCATGTTTACACCCATTTTATAGAAGAGACTATAAAGGCACAGAAGGCTTAGAAAGGTGCCCAGTTTCCCTCAGCAAATAGAAGATAAAATGACCACTCAATGCAAGTTTTTCCTCTGAATGCATAGCTAGATGGAATTTAGTCATGTTTAAATGTACTAGAAAGGAAACTTGGGGAATCTTTAAGAGAACCTAAGGAAGGCCCAGAGAGGACAAATTATTTGTTCAGTTCAATCATTCAACCACAAAAGGCCTAATTCTAACTCGTAGTGTGATGTTGATAATTGGGGCTGGCCAATTACACTCTGCAGCCCAAATTCAGCTTTCTGTCTTTTTTGTTCCACCTTGAACTAACGACAAAGTTTATATTTTCAATCGAAAAGAGTCAGGCTTCAAAGAAAGAAGCAGCAATCGGGTAAGAGAGTCTCAGTAGGGTATTCCAGGGGCAATTACATTGAAGTCTATGGGGAATTTTCTTTTGATTAAAGTGACTGGAGGTATCAATGTAATTAACAAACAAACAAAATAAACAACAATCCTAAAGACAAGGTGTATATAACACAGGGTTCATTTTCTTTAAAAGACCCTCTCCCCTTAATATCAAGAACTATTTACCTAAGGTACCTTAGGTTTTTGTAGTTCTCATTCCTACAAATTTATTTTACTCACATGATCTGTTTTAGAGCAACATGAAAACTCCAGGTGTCCACCAATAGATTTCTTTTTGTAAACTTAAATGTTAGGTCTAAAAAAGCTTTAGCTATCTTAATAGATTAAGTCCCCTGAGACTTAGTCTAATGTTCAAGTGTGACAAAGTTTCAGCATTGTTTTTCTGTTTAGACACTAAGCCAATTGAAGGCTTGATGGCAGAACAGGATTGTCTCTTATGTCTCATCTGGTTTAACCAGGTGATGATGAATTACACATTAGGAAGGAAATGAAGGGAAGACAATAGTTATCAACATGCAGGAAATTGCCCAGTCAGAGTGCAATGAAGAAGGGAGCAGAGGAAGAGAGTTGAGAGGGCATGGAAGAGACAGAGAACCAGACACGGATTGAATGGCCTGAGCAGAAAATGGGCACCTGGAGAATCCGAATTTAAAGAACAAGAACCAAAAATAAAGAGGAAAAAAGAAAAACAGGCCCTAAAGAGACATACCATACAAACCTTTCTTCTGGAACAACAGTTGATAACAGCTCCACCTTAAATTGGCGAGACTGAGTAGAAGAGCTCAGTAAGGTTAGTACAGAGAATGGAGGGCTGGGATAGAGAAAGGAAGATGAAAAGCTGGAACAGAGCACAAACTGGGAAATGTGCAAAGAGGATATTATGAGATTATCAGACAATGAGCTAGACCACTGGCCCCGAGGAACACCTAAATTCATGTTGCCCCAGACAATGCCACACTAACAAGAAAGTGCCTTACTTTCCTTTCCTTTTTTTTTTCTTCCTTTCTTTCTTTTTTTATTTTATTTTATTTTATTTTTTTATTTTTGGGTCACACCTGGCAGTGCTCAGGGGTTGCTCCTAGCTCTAGGCTCAGAAATTGCCCCTGGCAGGCACAGGGGACCATATGAGATGCTGGTATTCTAACCACTGTCCTTCTGCATGACAGGCAAACGCCTTACCTTCATGCTATCTCTCCGGCCCTATGAAAGTGCCTTACTTTCTATTGATCATAGCAAACCTATGGTTCAAACATTCTGAAAGAGAACTTTTTTAAATTTGTCAGTTCACCTGTTTTAAATGGGGGTTGAAGGAATAATTACCCCTTTTACTTGATCTCATACTTTAGTGTAATTGAAGACTTGCCGAATGGATAGCTGCCAAGTGTATGTATACAGTTGAAAGCTCTGCAGCTGTTTCTGACTGCTTTATATCAGGTTTTATTTTTTTTAATTCTTGTAGATCAATGTATCACAGAGCAGTTTTACGCTATCAGGGCTAGTAAGGGCATCTGATTTGAACTTCTCTGGTTGTGTTTCCAATCTGTCAGGATTACATAGAGCAGTCATAACTATGTGTTCATGGAAAAAGGTACTGGTTCACTGGCCCACTAAAGACATGAAATGCAGATTTCTATGTAGAGAGGCATTATCAATAACTTTAGAGAAAGCTTAAGGATCATTAGAGAGATTGGTAGTAAGGAGGCAACCTGTGGGGAGTTTCATCTCTAAAAAGATCTGACAAGTGAGAAGCAAAATGTCCATGCTGCTAAAGTTAACTTTCAGATACAGGGAGTACATATTAAATTGGGATGATATGACTAAAAGAAACAGAAATCACTGTACAAAATAGTATTATTATATTCACAGTAGCTTCTTATAAAGTCTTTTTTGGAATCCTGATGAGTACCTCAGAGAAAAGTAAGTTTCTCTTTGGGTATATTTGCAACATAGGAGTTTACTGTGGTTTCATGTGAGATAAAGAATAAAAAAAAATGAATACTAAAATGAAAAAAAAATCTGATTATCTTTGCATATTTTAAAGCAGAAATGCAAAGCCACCCATATAAAATGTAAAGCTTTGGCCAAAACACAATTGCACATCAAATAAATACACAACGGTGTCATTAGCTTTATATAGGTTCAAAAGTTTTATAGTCTGAACTAAATTAAACATCTAGGTAATGTTTCTGCTATGCACACATTTCAAAATATTAAAAAAGTCAAAATTTCCTATATATATTTTCCTTACACATTTCAGAAAAAAATGTCTTTTCAAAAAAGCTAAACTTCCCTAAATGTGGTTATTCAATTTACCCAGGAACCTTTTAAATAAAAATAATCCTGTGTCTCAGCTGGTGAGTTCTATTCTGATAAGGCAAGTAAATACATGTAATTATAAAGTTTCCATTTTCAAAGAGGAGAGTAATCCTTTCCTTATCCACTGGTAAAACAGCTTGTAATTATTATACAGCTGAGAACAAAGATTTGTCCACAAAATCCTATTAAATCAAGCCTCGTTTGATTGATTAAAACTATCCTTATCAGGACAACGCTAATACACTGTGTTTGGCAACAGTCTTTAAAATATGGTTTGCAAATTGCTGAGACTAATGGTAAGAATATTCAGTTTTTCAATTGGCCTTCTAACCATCAAAAGAGGCCATATTTTTTTGCTAATAAGATAATTGTCAGACTTTGAAATGGCATAGTCATTAGAAAATTCACATTTGTTCTGATTATACACTCATGTGTCTGTGTCTTTGAATCTCAAACCTTAATAAATATTACTAATAATGATACTTTTTAAATTATTTTTACTTTACTGTAATTGATTTATATGTGTTTCCATGCTTTATTATAGATGCTAGGATAAGAAGCCCTCACTTTAGTATATATGCAACGTTGTGGGTATTCTTGGAATATAAAAATATTAAAATGAATGAATATAAATGAATAAAGATAAATTCATAAGCTGAAATAGAGAGTGGTATGTTTAAGTTAAATAAAACGAAAACTTACCACTGTAAATGCACAAAATATTCTGGCCTCTTTGTACAACTGTCTGTCTCTGTCATCACCATTGTTAATGATAACTAACTATTGTTAAAGTAAACAAATTCAAACTCTAAATTTTGGTACAATACACTTAAATACAGGTATATTTGTGTGAGGAAAAGAATTTATGTTCCAAGCAAAAGGAATGTAAATAAAAAGTCTTGATTCTATGTAAAATATTTTCAAAGGTTCCTGTGTTAACAATCATCTCTCTAGTGCAAACACTGAGAAACACAATTTTGATTTAGGGTGGTTTCTCTTTTGAGCTTAGCTATATTACAAAGAAAAACATTTCTGATGTGGTAAGTTTTGACTGTTATTCACTGGCATAAAAAAAATGGAGTGTATTATCCATTTTTCTACTACTTCATAAGATTAAAACCTGAATACCTACCTCTTTTTTCTCATTTTCACTAAGAATTAAGAATAGCTAAACCATAGTATAATTCTCTCGTAATTTCTCTCAACCCTAATTCTGACTTTTCTAAGTCTATCAACTATGGGCATTATATTCTTGGTCATGAAAGTTATGTCATATGTCCACCCATGCTTTTTATCTCCTTTTCTGTCGTTTTTGTTGCCCTTGTTCTTACCTCTGCTAGTTCTGACTAGATTTAAGTTTTTTATCTACTAATATTGAATCTGCCTTAAAATATTAATTTTCCCACTTATTTTTTTTTGTTTTGGTTTTGGGCCACACTTGGTGACACTCAGGAGTTACTCCTGGTTCTGTGCTCAGAAATCGCTCCTGGGTTGGGGGACCATTGGAGACACGGGGAATTGAACTTCGGACCATCCTGGGTCAGCTGTATGCAAAGGAAATGCCCTATCACTGCACTGCTCTGGCCCCATCCCACTCATTTTTGTAGCTATAAACTGTTGTTTAAAAGGTATTAATCTCCCCACAACAGCTTTCAGATATTCCCAGGTCCTGAGTCTCAATTTCTTCTACTGTTAGAAAGCCAAGACCAGTTTCTCAAATTTCAAAGGATTTTTTTCTAGTTCTCTATTAAATTCCCTCCTCGTTCCTTTTCAAATACTTAAATAGTAATTAAATTCTCAACTTGGGAATTATTTTTACAATAGTTCTGTTCTAACATATTTTAAGTGCATTATAACAACAGTAGACAATATTGAGTAAGTTTAAAAAGAGAATATGCTAATAAACTGAGGCTATCTTATTACAGGATTTCACCTCAGGACACTTACTTTCCCCTAGTCAGAGAAAAAAAATATGAAAACCCCAAACCAGAAAATGAACGAACAAACCAACAACAACCGAACAAAAAACCCTCACTAGTTTAGTTTGTGTTTAGGTCTCTTTAAAAGGAGTTATACATGGCTTCAAAACTTACTTCTATCTTATAATTTAAGATTAGTGCTGAGAATAAATTTAGAATTGAATTCTTTCTCTTTCTTCTGTGTATTGTAGAGGACATTCTACTATCTTTCTCTCAATAAATGTTCTAGGTGCTATTTAAAAGTTAGGGACTATCAGGATAAAAGGAGACTGTCCTTTCATGGTAGAGACAAGAAGGTCACAATAGATATTTTTAACCTACATAAATTTGGAAGACAACTTCCTATCTGAGCTTAGCCTCAGCCATCATATTTAGTTCCCCAATGTTTTGTGGTTATTGTGTGGTATCAATTATTTCCAATGATATAACAAGTATTATGGGCTTATGTGGCTTATGGGAAACTCTTGATGCTTACTCCACCATTGGTGCAAACACTATCACAGACCACAATACTGTCTACTTAAATGTTTTATCATGCATTGCTATCTTTCCTCTTTGCCCTTATATTTTCAGTTTTCTGGTAATAGATCATTTATATTTCTACTGTCCTCTTTAAAGTCTAAAACTCAACAACCTGCACACAGAATTTATTATTTCAATGAACTATATTTGAAGTAAAAACAAATAAAAGCTTACATCTTGGAAAATGCATTAGCTCACATGATGAAAATCTGACTATCTAGTGAACTTCAAAATGATAAAGGATCTTCTTAGTGACTCAGCTAAACCAATAGCCTTATAATACAGGCAGCAGAGATAATCAAACCAAAAAGTCCTGAATATGGTATTCTGCATATTTCAGTACCCATGTTATTCCAATACACATAACAAACATACAGTATATGGCAGGGAACTTGTATACTTCTGAAATATTAAGCATAGTGTGGATATTAGGGATGTTCTCTTTAATATTCTGGAAATATGAAAAATGATATTATATTCCCTTTTAGGAATATAATAACTAATAATTATAAATCTCTGCTGGCACATATATGAAGAATTGCTAAGTGAATGAATCCAATATTGTATGTTCTCTTTTTGAATTCATTTCAACTTATTACACCTGAGTAATAATGGCTTATAGAAACTGAGAGCTGGGGCCAGAGTAATAGTACAATGATAAGGTATTTGCCTTGCATGCAGCTGACCCAGGATAGACCCAGGTTCTATCCCTATCATCCCATATGGCCCCCTGAGCCTGCCAGGCTCGATTTCTGAGCACAGAGCCAGGAGTAAACCCTGAATGCTGCCGGTTATGATTCCAAAGCAAAACAAAAAAACACTGAAAGCTATTCATGAAAGTGACTAGAGAGAAAACTGCTTGAAGGTCACCAGCACTAATCCCTTTGATCTTGGACAGTCTGACACGAACACATTTTATGTTTTTATTTATTATTATTTTTTTGGTTTGGAGATCATGGCTAGCAGTGCATATGGCTTATTTCTGGCTCTGTTCTTTGAGGAGATTCCTGACCTGACAATTCTTAGAGAACATATGCTGCATCGAATCCAAATTGTCCTTGTGAAGGCAAATTTTTTAACCCCTATTCTAGATCTCCAGTCCTTGACAACATTTTAATAAGAATTCTATATACTACGAAGAACCCATTAGCTCCTTGATTGATCAATTTTCTTTACATTGAAGTTTTGTCAATCATCTTCATTCTATTAAAATTATTTTTATTGAGACCAACTAGATTGCATTTACATTTTGAAGATTTAATTCATGAAGATGTTTTTAATGTTCATATTAAACTTTGCCAACTGGAGCTTCTGCTCTTTTCATTTTAATTTTATGATCATTATTTGTATCAAGTCCATATGGTGCAGTTGATGTTTGTGAGGCAGAAAATCTCATGGAAAGAGTGAGGCAAGTATCAGAGAATGAGAAAAGAAAGACATAAAGTAAGAAGCAAACAAAAAAGAAAGTTGCAGTTGTCCTGGAGTTTCAATTTCAAAGATGGGTCAAAATATTGGGCTTTAATTTGAAGAAGAAAATCTCAATGAAATGATAAGGAGTTGTTTCATGAATGAGAACACTAAAATTTATCCAAGGAGCTGCTAGGTCATTGTAATCTGAGTTGGGTCATAATGTGGTCAGGACTTTTGCACAGTGGCACATTAAGTGTTGCTTTTGTTTTAATACTGTTTTTTTTTTTTTTAATAGTGCTAGTTCATGGAATTCTGGAGCTATGGCAATCCCCGGTTTAAAGTGTCTCTTTACATTAATAATATAATCAGTTATAAGATCTTATTAGTATTCACACTGGCAAAATAAAAGAAATAGCAGTTATTATGCTGGTATTTTACCACAGAATTGATTCAGTATCTTCAAATATCATATTCAGAATAAGGAAAAATGTTTAAAGTCTTCAATGAACAGTGAAAAATTATTTTTATAAAATCTCAACCCTTGAGTGCCTCTCCTATTTAATACTCTCTAAGGCTAACTGGGAAATATAGAGAAATCATTTTTGCTGCATACTGAATTATGGTTATTCTGAGGAAAGCCGTGCAATTGTTTTCATTTCAGATACAAGTTGACTGACCACTATTTCTTAGATTACTTTTATTTTTTGAGGGGGATAGGTGGAGAATAGCAAATACATTGTAGCTCTCCAGACTTCATTTTATGGAAGATAATTTCTTAAAAATGAATAAAATGATGCTGTCACTTCATAGAAAACTAGATCTGTTATCTTGATATCCTCTCCATACTAAGAGCATTTCTATGAGAATAGTGTCATATTAAGAAATGTAGATATATATATATATATTGAAATACATATATACAGCTCTACATTTCTATAAAATGAGTGTTGATGCAGATCATACATGTACACAATCATTTTAATATCAAGACAGTGACATAATATAGTAGTATAAAATGTTCATTGAAATAGTTATAGAACTTACATAATTAACCTTTAAAAGAAAACTATTATTATTTTTATTATTATTTTAGTAATATTATTTGGACTACACTGCACTACCAAGGAAACACATACCAATTATATGATACTTTATTTTTGTTTGTTTTTAGCTACACTGGTTGTGCTCAGGGGTTACTCTTGGCTCTGTCCATAGGAATTACTCCTGGAAGGTTCAGCGAACCATATGAAATGTTGGGGATCAAGCCTGGGTAGATCGTGCAAGGTAGAGTCCCTACACATTGTACTATCACTCCAGACTATATGATACATTTCAAATTTTTTTCTTCTCTTTACAAATATAAAGGCCTATGAGGCTAGGTTTTCTTCATATACCAGAAATAATATAAAAGGAAATTTAAAAATATATACTAAAGAAATTTACCAGATAGCTGTACAACAATAATAGCTATTCTTATGGAAATTTTCAAAAGGTCATTTTTTCACAATGTATATGGTTCATATTTAAATACTAGATGTTGAATACAAAAACTAAAATTTTGCTATTGAGTATTTTTCGAAGATTTAAGCTGTGATTCCTTTTTACCACATTAAATTTGAATTAATGGAATTCAACAGATGTAACCCCAAATAAATTGGTACTCTTTGGGGTTATCAATTTTAACAAGTAAAAGAGTCTTGAGACCAAAAAACTTCAAGTATAACTGCTTTCCCATGATGAATACTTTGTGGAGAAGCATTTCTTACAGTGCTTATCCCACAACACTAATCTTATGAACCAATTAATAATGAAGGAGTTCTGGTTTAGAATAGATTTGGTAATTCTGGAAAATCATAACATAAGCAACTCTTGGAAAGCTACAATCCATAATAGAGTGTTAGAGGCTGTGAGCAGTACAGTAATGCTCCATTTGTTTCATTGATGTAGTCCAGTATGTTCTTATATTGCCTTAGGATGTATATGAATATAGAACACATTGGTTACCTACCGTCAGAGAAGTTAAGAAGTATGGGAACACAACAACTGCCATAACTCACCTTCTAGTCTGACTACCAAGGGCACTTTGAGTTCCAGCTCCCGGCACGCTTTAGTAATCCCATTGGCAATGATGGCACAGTTGACGATTCCACCAAAAATATTGACAAGGATAGCTTCAACCTGAAATCGAAAAAGGCAGGGTGCCTATCAAAATGTTGATAGTCAAAGTTCTTAAAAATAACTTGCTAAATTAATTGACAACTAAATTAATTGGCAATTAAAAGGCATAATTTTTTATGCCTTTTAATTGGTTATAAAATAATATAATTAAATTAAAATATAACTAAATTAATTGGCAATTAAAAGGCATAATTTTTTATGCCTTTTAATTGGTTATAAAATAATATAATTAAATTAAAATATAACAGATTATAAAATATTAAATGAACTGTTAAGAAAATTAAAATTTAATACTGATTCAGTAAATAAAAACCACAAAAATTATGTGTATTAATCTCAGAATCATTTCTTTGAACTCAAAATTAATTTAGTGACAACTCATTTTTTAATGTATTTTCTGTATTTTCTAATACTGTTTTATGGAATTGTCCTTTAATGAGTAGGGTCCTTTAAAATTTCACAAATTATGTTATTTTTCCCCAGGGCTCATATTGAACTTTCTATTGGTCATGGTGCCTCACAGACTATTTCAAAATTAGAAACTTGTTAATTATTTGTTGTATGAAGAGGCAAAAATTCAAACTTTTGCATGACTGTCTCGTTAACAAGCTGGAGTTATATTCCTTAAATCTGCATATTTATTTTACATAAGGAAAATTTTGATTAAAAAATCCCTCAAAAGAAATAGATACTAGTTCATAAAACATAAGAAATAAAGACATAAATAAATATAAAAACATAAGAAAAGTCAAACAGGGGCCGGGATGATAGAACAGCTGGTAGGGATTTTGCCTTGCATGAGGCATACCCGGTATTCAATCCCCTGGCATCACATATGGTCTCCTGAATATCACCAGGAATGCCTCCAGAGCACAGAGTCAGGAGTAATACCTGAGCATTGCTGCTGGGTGTGGCTCAAAAACAAAAAAGAAAAGTCAGTATAATACTTCAGAACTGTAAATTTAAACACACCATGCTTATTTGTTTGTTTAAATATATTCTACATTCAAAAGCTGCAGGCCAAAAAAAAAAAGTAGTTGTCTTGACTTGATAAATAGGTATAAGAAAATCCTGTATAATTAACATGAAGAATGAGATAATGAAGAGAATTCATTACCTAGATTAATTGATAACACCCACAGAAAATGGCTATTCATCAAGCTGATGGCATCAAAATTCCAACAATAAAGTCGCAATTAAATTATATTAATTTCAGAACATATGTGTGTTCTTCATGCCATTTTAAGTCCCATTATTTAATACAGAAAATTAGCTCATATAAATAAAATAATGTTATATTTGTACAGCATGCAACTTTTAATAAAGTGCTACCTGAACCTTAATATTTATTAGTTTTGATTATCCACAGAAACATAATGAATAAGTACAGTATGGGTTAGTCCTCTGTGGCTGACAAAACCTTTCCGAGAATTCAATGATGTGTCCCTGATTACAGAGTTAATATAGTACAATGGTGAGGTCAAATGAGTTAGATCCTGGGCAACCCATTCTTTCTTGAACATAAATTCCTCATCTATAAAATGAGAACAGTACATTACTAATAAGATTATTGAAGGGTTATCTCAGAGAATACATATTAAATGCATGGAAAGATTAGCAAAAGTACTTGATATTTATATATAAGTGGGATATTTATATATAAATATATCTAATGGATATTTAAATACATTTATTTCAGCAAGCAAAGATGAAAATGGGCTGGTTATTTATAAAGCAAGTAAAACGAAAAGCACCTTCAATCGCCTGTAGCTATTTCAATCAAATATGAAAGGAACACAAATTTATGTTCCATAAAACTTACACGAGCAGTATTTTTCAAACCAATTAGATTGTAGCTACACACAATAAAGATATCCCCCATTATCAGCCCAGCAGGCCAACTGGTAAACAGAAGCTTACATTCTAATGATAGCTATTAAATATTGTTAACATTGAAACTTTGTATGGCAGCGGTTTCCAAAAAGCTGTGGGATGAGGATCACTTGCCAGAATAATGGGGGAAAATCACGCATGAGCAATAATGACTCCATAGGATCCAAGAGAGAAACTCAAGAAATGCCAAGGTTCACTCAGTTTTGTGTGTCAGAAGCAGGCTGCCTAGTTAAGTACCCACAGTTACCTTTGGTTTCTTTCATTCTACACATTCTTTTAAGAGGGGAGTCAAATGACAACGATAATTGGAACTTATCATTCTCAACAATAAGTGGGTGCTGGATGGAGACAACATGATATGGATGGTACCTCTTCGCTAATAATAGTTCAAACCACAATGTCAAAAAAATTGAAACGAGAGAGAGAGAGAGCGAGAAAGGAGAGAAAGAAAAGTTAAATGACTGCCAGATGCAGCAGGGGAAAGGGTAGGAGGGAAATCAGAAACATTGGTGGTGGGAAAAGTTCACGGGTGAAGGGTGGAGTACACTGTAAGTCTGGAACTCAATAGTGAACAGCTTTGTAATCATGATGTTTAAGTAAAATGCAAAGAAAAGGAATGACGTCAGATTCTTATCTGAACAACTAACATTATTAAAGCTTTCCATTCTCATCAAGTAGAGTAAATCACTGATTCAATCCACCTGCAATAATAGTTCATTTTAAGAGTTGTTACATCACACCAACAAATAGAGGTGAATTCGCTATAATGGCAGAAGTGAGAGTGTCTGCAGGAGAGAAGATAGTCCTCATTTTTGCTCAGTGTTTCTTTGTGGTAGATGCCAAATATGAACTGTGGATATGGTATGGACTGAGTACATATAAATGCCAATAAATTACACATATGCCAATAAAATCAATCATTTTAATTAGGGATAAGCACAGTGAAAGTTCTCTTTTCCAAAAGTGAAATAAATATGTCTATATTAGTTTTATGAATAATGACTATTAATTTTTCAATGTAGCTGATTTATTCAATCTACATCACGTACTATAAGCTGTAGCCTCCTTTAGTCTGTTTATTATACAACAGAAGAAAGAGCTTTATCCACAGCAGGTTGTAAAAACCATGATGTAATGCAATCATTTCATACATTATGTCCTTAAGAAAAAACAAAACTAATTCCTACTCTCTCTGAAAATTAGAGTGATTACCAAATAGAATGGAGAGTGAATGGAAAGAATGAACAGAGGGACCATTTCAGCATTGGAACTTGGGAGGCATAAAAAAGTGACATATATTAAGGTGTGAGGTACATCTCTGAAGTTCTATAATATTGTAAAAAGAGTCAAAGTAAAAGCATAAAATAGTGACTTAAAAATTAACTTCCTTACGCCAGACAAAGAATTAAGTGCCTGGAATATGGAGATACATATCGCCGTTCTCAAAAATTCAATCCAGGGCCAATGATGTAGACTAGTTTTGGTGGGGTTGTGTTCCAGCAGACAAAGGAAAGACAGAACAGGAATTTAGGTTGAAGGTAACACAGTATTAAACAAACCAACCAAACAAACAAAGGCAAATTTGCCCTCCTTTTTCTCTTTTTTTTCTGTTTTCAATTTTATTTATAGCTTCTAGATGGGGGATCCCACTTTTTTTTACAGAACCATAGAATCATCTTGTATGTCCTCATACAAATTGAAAAAAAATTAGTGGATGGGACCCAGGGGCCAAGCGGTTTCTGGAGCATAGAGTAGAAATAAAAAGTGGTCAAAACTAAATACATAAACCAAAGTCAACAACAATAAAATGAAGGGACCCAAACTATAACAAACTAAACACAAAATGGATCCATTATACTATCAGACCAGGGAACTAAGGGTGGAGGTATGGAATGCTTGCTGGAAACTATGATGGAGGGAGATCAACACTGGTGATGGGGATGCTCAGTCACTGTCACTATGTACTTGAAGTACAACTGAGGAATACTTGTCATTCACGTTGGTTTCAATGAAAAATTTTAACAAAAGATAGAGCTCTTACCAACTTGGTTTATTCCAGATCAGCAGTGAGTAGAGCCAGGAGGATAGGACGGAAAGAATAGTGAAAGATGGAAATAGAGAGAAATAACACAAGCGAATGAAAAAGAAAGAGAATTAAATAAGAACCAAATACTAACAAAACAACAACAACAAAAATTTTGAGAGGCTTATAATCCAAGTGGTACTCAGGTGTCCTGGGAATTCTTTGCTATTCTCAGCCAAATGGCCTGAGGTTCAATTTGCACATAGTTCAGGCTGTAGATGTCAGGGGTTACCTGGTTCATCCCAGAAGTACTCAGGAGCCTCCAGGGGGCCTGTATCCTTTGATGTTTCCATTGCGGGGAATTGAACTGGGGGTTAGTACACGTCAGGCACATACCGTAACCCCTATGTTCTCTCTTTCTCTCTCATGTAAGTAGTAAATTTCTCCCAAGGAGAGAAGCAAGACATAGAAGTACATAGACTGCTTAGTTTAGAGAAGCAAGACTGTTTAGGACACACAGGATGTTATTACAGACTCTGAAAGGATAACTGCCATCGGGGGAGATGGCAAGATCCACTCCAGCAGAGCACCAGACAGCACTGTTCTCTCCCACTATAAAATAATTTGCTGCAGTCATGCACTTTAATGGAAATATGATTTAAAGTTTCACTCTGGAACACTTTCTATAATTAACTACTATAATCTGCAATATCAAACTGAGAGTAAAATTAAGACAGTTATGAAAATGAAAGCCTAGTGACATCATTATTATTATTTAGCACATATAAAGTATGTCATGTTTTCAGTGCATGCATCATGTGTTCATTTATTATTACAAGCACTAATTGCTATTTATGACAATACCCATATAAAATTTTAATAGCCTTTGTGTTTGTATGTGTGTATTTCCCCTGGAAAAGAGATAGTCAGTGCCCCGCCTGGGTAAGTATGAAGTCCCTAAGTGCTTTAGGAATAGAGTCTTTTCTAAACTCTTGGGTGAGAACTACAAGGGTTGCCATTCACTATTCACAAAAGTAAAGATCATTGAATGAGCAGTGAAGGTGCCAGAGAGAGTGGTCAGATCTCCAGACTCCAGTCAGTTACCCCAATGCCAAGTCAGAGCTAGCTGCTGGTGAAAGTACAGGTGGCCCAACAATAAAATGCTGATTTTTCAAAGGTCTCTTTGTGTTTGGCTTTGTAAACTATGTTCTGGCTGCAAATTTTTGATCACAATTAAAAGTAAAGAATAAACTTCAAAGCAAGCGAAGTTATAGCTTTTGGTAGACTCTGGTAACATGGCAGCAGTGATGTATATGGAGGAACGCCAAGAATCTGGGTGCATTAAGAAAGCAATGCATAAAAATGATAAAGCCAGAGTCCCCAAATCAAAGGTCAATGGATAGAAAAGTACATTTGTGGGGCCGAAGAGATTGTATGGATGTAGAGCTTTTGCCTTGCATTCAGAAGGATGGTGGTTCGAATTCAAGCATCCCATCTGGTCCCCCAAGCCTGCCAGGAGCGATTTCTGTACACAGAGCCAGGATAACCCCTGAGCATTGCCAGGTGTGGACCCCCCACCAAAAAAAAGAGAAAAATTATATTTGAGAAACTGACTAGACCAAATAGGGGACCAAGTCACAGTCTTATGGAGTGAATGTCAGAAGAAAGAGTTGGAGAAGTCTTTGATTTCAGGAAACTTATTCAAACTTCAGAAAGAATAGAAGAGAACCGTCACTTATCCAGTATAAAAAATGTATTTATGTGGTTGGAGCAGTAGATAAAGTACCTGCCTTGCATGCAGCCAACATGTGTTTTATCCCCTGAGTAATGCCAGGAGTAATTCCCATTGCAGAACCAAGAGTAATGCCTGAGTACTTTTGGATGTGGTACAAAAAGCGTAAGTGTATGTTTGCATGCGTGTTAGTCAGACTTTATGATCATATTTTACAAATATACTGTGGCTTAAAGTTTAGGGTTTTATAGATATTAAATCAGAACAATGATGATGCTCTGTCTCACTATACCTCGTATCATCTAAGTCAGCTGGGCACGCCACAAACATAAACTAGTAGTTGGTCGGTTTCTGTTCCAACTACTCGACTCTGACTATAAAAAATAGACAACACACACATGAAGAAGTGGGTCTTGCATTCCAAGGAAAGTGTTTGCCAATACCAGACATGACTTAGTTTATATTTACCTTCAAATTCACCAGAATCCCTATTCTTCCTCTGTGTCATTTGGAATTTTGATAGCACTTTTCAAATTTAACCTTTCTTCTTTTGTTGCTACTTTACATGCCATTACCACCAATTATGTTCCCAGGCTTGAAGAGGAGGCTAAATAAATGTTTCAACTCCTTTGAAACAAAGCCTGTGCCTTTAATAAGTTCATAAAAATGACTGAAATGCCTTTATTACATACTCTTTCTCACCCTGATAGAGGCTGAAAGCACAGAAATACAAAGGCTTCAGTAATAAGTCAGCCATTTTACAACAGTTTCTGCAAACAGATAAGTGCTGTACTGTTTTAAACATAGTGTAGAATATATACTAAACATAGTAAGTACAACTATTGGGCTTTGCCTCTGCTTATTTCAATTCAGCATGCAAATTTAGCCCCATTACAGTGGGTAGTGCTGATAAAAATCAAGCGAGCATGTTTATATTAAGCAAGATAAAGACTTTTTCTTAATTACCAGTTATTTTAATTCTCCACATTGTTGCTCTTGTTTAAGCATTTGATTTGTGGAATTGTATTTTCCTCTTTTTGTTGTTGTTGTTTTTATTTTCCTGCTGAATTCTAATCATGTCTTCTAATCCATTGGCAGCCAACAAAGGAAAATAAATGGTGGAGGAAATTAGATGCAGCTTGGATAATTGATGTTTGTATGCCTGGCTTTAATAAAAATACTCTGCTAAATTAGAGGGGAGTCTAAATGGATTCAGTCAATAAGGAAGTGATTCAGGTGAGGAATTCAATCTTGGGCTTTGTTGTAATTTTACAAATAAGCTGACAGGTCCGTTCAATTGGGCCTAGATCTGTCTTCCATTGAAGTCTGGGGTGAGTTGCTCTAACTTGATTTTCTGCCTTTAGTTTGCTCTTGAACTTTATTTTCTTTTGTAAGAATTCAAGCACTAGAGTCTTTGGGCTAAAGTAAATTGCCTACCCTGCAAATAGCTATAAATGACAAGAAAGGAACTATATTTCTTGAAAAATACTCTCACACTGACCCTTTTACTTTCTTCTAAGGAATAAAAAATTCCTATAAATTCATTATCCTGCCTGTAAATTTTAAAGTTAAAAGAAAAAGAAAATATTAAATATCTTAAATATCACACATTGTTTATACCAAACAACACTTTGTCATTTTAAATTACTCAGTCAGGATAAACCTGTTCATTTGATTCTAGTTTGTTTTTGATTGTGAAATCAACAATATAGAAATGACACACAAAAGATGAACAGTATTTAGTAGAGTCCAGTTCCAAAGAAGCTTGAGAATACCTAAATATGGCCCGAATATGGCCAGGAGAACCAAGGGAAATGTGTCTGATTCGTCCTTGAGCTTTATGATATCTTCATGTCAACACCTTACTTGTGTCCCTCAATCTTCTCATTCGAATAATGTGATTTTATGAGGCAGTAAATGTACTTAGTGCTAGAAATTTGTACTACAATTTCAACTGGTAAATTACTAAAAACCAAAGATTGAAAATGACTTATTTAAGGTCACACACATACTGAGAAATTGAGCTTGGAATTGAAACACACTGTTCTAACTTCAAAGTCTTTATAATATTACACTTTATATTACATTTTGTGTATATGCTATATATTACTATATATTAAATTTTACTAATCCTTCTGAACGAGTGATGTTCTTGATTCTACAGAATTTTTGCTTCCATCTTGGGCCTATTTCCAAGCTTCTGTAATTTATATTCTGTCATCCAAATATTTCTTGAAAAACAAAAAAAACAAACTCATTGTTTCATTAATAAGAAGCAAAGTATCTTTAATGACTTTGTGGGTATGTGGATTCACAACCAATGTGCATCCTATTTACTGATAATATGAGCTGATCTAAACTTGTGATTTGTAATTCTGAAGTAGATAAGACTGAAGAATGAAGATGATGATCTAAATATAGGCCTTTGCCTCCAAAACTACAGTCTGTCCTAAATAAGAATAAATGCTCTTAATCTGTTCCTGGCCATAGAGTGAGAAGCATGCTTTCCTTTTCTGACATACAACAATGTATCCCCCTTAGCATTTCAAATTATGATCAGGAAAATTCTAATAAAGAATTTTTCCTATCAAATATGACAATGTTGAAACACATGTTAAATATTTGGTAGTGGCTATTAGAAAGAATTTCAACCCTGTTAATGGGTATTGAGGGGTTTGCACTGAGGACAATTATGTGCCAAAATCCAGGTTTGATGTGTGACATCTCTACTTTATAAATAACACCAGTCATGACAGTGTATCAAAGCAAGTATGTTATATATTTGTCTCTAATTTGGAGCTATGTAACATTTTGACAACAAAAGCTTAAATAATTGGTCTGTTAACATTGATCTATCTTTAATGCATTTTAAAAAGAAATTTTCAGGTGGTAAGAAAATTGAATTTTCATGGAGTATGGTCATTAATATATGCTTATGCATCTGAAAATATAAATGAATGAACATGACTTATAGCACTAGAGAGGCTAAAGAACCTTCCACTTTGAATATCAGTTTAGTTTAACAGGTTAAGCATGCAGAGTGGGACAGGACTGACAGTACAGTAGGTAAGATGTTTGCATGTGACCAACCTAGGTTCCGTCCAAGGTCCCATAGGTTCCTTCTATAAGGTCTCTCAAGCACCACCAGGAGTGATTCCTGAGTACAGCTGAGTCAGGAATCTGAGTATAACCAGGTATAGCCTTTAAACAAACAAACAAATGAAATACAAAGAGTACTGAACTTAAAAATTATAAAGCCATATTTCTCAAGACATGTACCTGTCTTCCCAATTCAAAGTTTCAAAAAATGTGTTCCAAGAAAACTCCAGAGAAAATAATCTGGTTAAATGTTATGTATTTTCTTTATACAGTACATTGAAGAAAATAGAGGCATCAGAACGCTTCAAGATCTAGACCACAAAACAGTCTTCAGTGACACAACACCACTGACAAAAGCAACCAGAATAAAAAATAAACAAATGTGACTTACTAAAAAAAGAGTTTCCGAATGGTATAAGAAACACTAGCTAAAACTAAAGTACAGCTAACTGAATGGGAGAAAATATTTGCATTTAATGCCTCAGATAAAGTGAATGATATCCAGGATATATAAAGCATTCACAAAGATAATATAATAGTGCCTTTTGTTTAAAATAACTCCTGCAAAAGTAACTAGAATATGCAATTTAGCCACAGAGTCATTTGAAGCTAAGAGAAAAAAATAAATTCAAAGAAATTTTGGTCTTATTCTTACCAGAAATTATAGAAATATTTAGGGTGAAAAAGAGACACAAAATTCTCTCTATTACAAATGAGCTATTAGAATTGACTTAAGAAATATTTTGGTTACAAAACTGCCTTCCTTGCTTAACAGATAATTGCTTTCAAGGCAAGATACTCATTGCTCCTAATGCAATATCTATATTTTATTTATAATGGGAGTTATATTGGTGAAGATTAAGAATATTTATTATCACATTCTTTCTGAGAAGTATTTGTCCAATCATCTCAGACTTATGTCATCTTGATGAATGTGAATATGCACACTTCATCATCATTAGTTGGAGAGTTAATATAGAGAACACCCATAAAATTGGCAACTTGTGAAGAACTCATTTATTAATCTATAAACAGAATGTCTATCCATTTATTGTTGCAACATAATGGCCTCCACAGAATAACTATTCTTACAAAAAATGAAAAAAAAAATCATGGGTGATTTTTGGACTTTATTTATGACTGACATCAATTTTTAAAAAATTAGCTAAGTAAACAGAGCCAAAACTAGGACCACACAGATTCACACTTCAAGCTACTGAAAAATAAAGATATATTTAGTTAATAGCAAAACCCACTATTTCTGTAAATAGCAAGTGGAATGTAAAATGAATGTGGAATATTATGATTCTGTGATGTTGCATACATCTGCTGAAATAAACCTATTTGATCATTGAGGTTTCTTTTTTTTTTTGCAAAATAAAGGGCTGTCAAAAATTTATATCAGAACACTTAATAAATATATATCTGGCTGGGAAAAGTAAAGAGAAGTTCCCAAACCACAAGCCTTAACACATTACAGAAACTATTTCTCCTACCTAAAATTTAAATAACTTTAAAATGATTTTAAACATGTACATATGTTTCATCTTATATCAGATCTAAAATATTTGTGAAAATCTGTTTATTGCCAAATTTTTTTGTAAAAGCAGCTTCCAACCATTTCCTAAAATGCTAACCCCTGATAATTCTAATCAAATGATCTCCCACTAGATTTAAATTTCCAACCTCAGAACTGAATCCAGAATCTTAAACTCCAAAACTATCTTTGAAAATAAAACTGAAGAAGACTCTTAGTGATATGAGCCTGAAGTATCCATACTCAGGTCGAGCAATGCAGTGACATTCAAGCTCATTTGTCCACCAGGGTTACAATGGACTCAGAGGGGATATGTAGTGCTGAGGATCAAATTTGAGGCCTCAATAATAATGCATGCATTCTACCTCTTTAAATTATTTTCCAGGTCCAAAGATAAGATTCTTTAGCTCCAAAATTTAAATTTTGTTCAATTAAATAAATCGCATATAATAAACCCTAGGATCATTGTGCCCTAAAAATTTATCCTTATGAAAATCAACATCTCATTTGAATTCAAACTTCGGCAGACTTGGTACCTGATGATCTTTTATATCAAGAGGAAAGACTTTCATAGAATTCATTTGCATCTACACAGCCACATCAGATGTCACTGTCACCAACATCTTCAGCTGTAAAACAATATTCTAAAATTACTAAGATCACTGTCTGACCTTGCTGTAATCTGTTGCATGGAAGTCTGATCTATTTACTTAGCTGTTCAGCAAATGTCAGAATACAATGTCTGAAGCAAATTAAAAACTACATTGGCATGGCACTCACAACAGGCTGTGGGCAATGAATTTTAACAAAACCCTTTCCACCTACAAGTGTCTAAATCATTGATTGGCCACACCTTCTCCTGGCTAATGTCTTGCAGACCTTAACTTTACAAATCATTAAACTTATTTTTCACAAAAAATTCATCAGATGATGGAAGTCTGTGTTATACATCTTCCAGTTGTCCCATACTGGACCATCTCTTTCTTGCCTTTCTACAGGGGGTCCTGGAGGGCTGACTATATGATTCCTCCTCTCCCACCAGTTCCGGATCTAGGAAGTCTTGTCAGGAAAGGGAACCCAGAGTGTTGTTCAATTTCCCTTAAATTATTCTCAGCAAGATTTTCTGAGTGCTCTGTGCTTTCAAAGGTTTCTCATGATCTCATGCAAGTCTTAATACTTTGTTGCTATTTGGGAGCCACACTCAATGGTGGTATTTGGGGATTGCTCCTGGTTTAGCACTGGACCTTTCGGTTAGGGAAGAATTGAACCTGGGTTAGCAGCAGGTCAGGCAAGTGCCCTCTGTTTTATCTCTTTGACTTTAGAAAATTCTGAAGACTTATTTTGCTCTAGAAACAACCCCATTCTCACCTCTTCTGGTTTAGGAGTATAAGAGATCTCATGCTGCTCATCCCAGATTGTTTCTGAACCTGTAAGGTCACTGTACTTCCTACAGTCTCATTATCAATCTCTGTGAATAAACTCTCCTGGCAATAAGATGAGTTCAATTACTAACATTTCCTGGTGAGACTGATAACAGCACCAATTTTAACCAGGCAAACAGAATTTGAAAAACTCCAACCCTTTGAAGATCTAACTTTCCAGAAGGAAAAGGTCAATATATATTTTTCAGTTTCCTAATCTCAATAATATATCCACAAACTTTAATAATTAAAGTAAAAAATAAAAAATAGAAAGTCTTAAGTCATTTAATAATTGTCATTAAGACTTCTTTATATTTTTTTTTGGGGGGGGTGAACCTAAGAATCTGAAATTATTTCTCATTAGCTGTGTGGATTTATACCTGAGGTTAAAAGGAAGAAAAGTGAAAACAAGCCAAATGCTTTATTATCTTGGGTCCTGTCCATTATAAATGACAAATGGTTGTTTGTCAGGTGAAAATGAGCTTTTCAGCACAGAAATGGCTTCATTTGGTTTATTAACTGCAAAGTAAACCATTTAAAAGGTGACTTGCAATTCCTATTCTTGGCATAATGAAAGATAGTTTTGAACAGACTGAATCCCCAATGTGGTCTCCCAGTCTAAAGGTAGATTGCTTGCACCATGGAGATGAACTTGAAAAGATAGCAAATAAGTAATATACATCTGTAATCTTAAACAAAAGATATTTAACTTCTAAGAAATGCCACAATTTATTTGTAGGTAGTAACCTTACATCTATGTATGAGTCACATTATTCTGTTTGATCAAGGAAATGAACAATATCATCTAGCAGTTAATAGTCAACAACAAAGTGTACCCTAAAGCAAATAAGCAAAAGATTGCTTAACAACTTAGAGAAAATTTAAGGAAGAAAAAGAATCTCTAAAATGCTATAATTTAGCTTTTTCAGAAAGAGAGTAATATTCAAAACTAGACATGCCAAGAAATTTCCAGAATTCACTTTGGTTGGTTACTCTTGCTTTCATTAGATTAGCCCAACTGAGTCTTCAGAAGTCACTGATCACTAGATTGCAGAATCACCTTGTAAATAAACCTAAACTTTATTTATCAATAATTAGAGGTTCAATTATTGGTTAGTTAATTGATGGACAAGCACAGAGTTCAGTAAGAGTTTGAGTAGCTTTAGTATAAAATATATTGAAATTGTGGGGGCCAGAGGATAGTGCAGTTAGGAAAATGCTTTCCTTAGACAAACCCAATCTGGATTCTATCTCCAAAACTATATAATGACCCTAAGCACAGTATTTAATGTCCAAGAGATAACTCTGAGCACATATGAATGTGGCCCAATAACCACAAAAAAGGAGAAAAAAAGAGAAAATCAAACTATTTCAGTAGTATATGTTTGAAAAAAATTTAAATATAGTTATACTAATTACTGACAGGACAGATATATGAGTAAATTCTAGCACCTCTGAGTGTGTTCCCTCATTTAAAAATTACTTTAAAAAATAAATACAGGTATCTAAAAATAATTCATGTCTTAATAATGTCTGTCATATGGAAAGGTCTATAGAATTGACATCACAAATACACCTATTCTAAATCATAAAATTAATTTGTTAAGTAAAGATATGTACAAGACTATACCCATAAAGTTTGATCAATTTCATAAAGAAATTTATTTCAGACCCTAAAGATTCTGATTGTGATGCTTAATATTTATCTTGAGCACTATCAAATTATGTGTAATATAGTGTTATAAAGCATGATCAATATAAAACAATGGTGATAGGTATACACTGGAGACTACTATAATTCAGGATGAAGAAGAAATTTATAATCAATCCTCTGGAAAATCAGCATTATTTTTCCACTTAAAAGTAGATCTCTTGTGAATTGGAGAGAAAAATGATGAAAAAAGCTTTTTAATTCGCTGTCCTTATCAAAAGATAAGGACAGATTTAAAAATTGATGAGTAATGAAAACCAAGTGCTTAGAGAATACCTGTCTCCAGAAAAATAATAGTACTACCCTATAAAATCTGATGTTTCAACAATATAAGCGTATATTTTCAAGATAGTTGGTTTAATTTTAGGTTTTAAGCTTTTCCATACATGATTTATTGAACAATGGCATTAGAAATAAAGATCTAGAATAAGCAGAAAGTGCCACCGTAATCTCATTTTCAGGGCACATATCATTGCTAGCTACCAATGCCGATGGAAGAGTTTGAAAGGGAATGGCAAAACTACATTTGTAATATCTTTCTTTAAACAATTTTACTCAGAACCAATACCAAGTGATTCTTTCGAGAACATGGGATAATTCACATGAATTCATCCAGCACTCCATTCATATTACATAATACATTTTTAAAATAATGGTGCTACACAATTCTTATAATACTTTTCTTAACAAGCTGAAACAGCTTCTTCAAACTGAAAATAGGAGTGAAAATGAAAATCTGATTCTTTAGTAAAGCTTAGACAATCATAATTGGTATAAGCTCAAAATAGGACATTTTAGTTTATAAGAAAAAAGGCTGAACAATTGAACACATAACCCACAGATGGCTGTGACTCTTAACCCTATTTTCCAGGAGACAAAGGAAACTTATTAAATGTAGACATGCTGAAGAAATTAATGAACCATAAAATCTTAATGCTGACCAGGACAAGAGCCATAATTGAATCTTTAAAGACAGGAAGCTTTCTCCTTTGTAGAGTGACCATTCAGTTGTAGGGGTAATAACTATTTGGAAATTTTTCTTTAACTTTTGTATATTGACAGATATGTTTATGCACCAAAATGCTATTTTGGTTCTGAAGGTCACAAGTGGGTCACATGATAAATAGCATATTATTTACTCTGATGGCGTAGATATTAAGTTTACACAACTGAATCACCAACAGCTGGCTCTATCATTGGCTCTATCACTAGCCAAAGACTGGTTTTTAGTGACATGTTGTAGTTTAGTGACATGTTTCATAGAATGAAAAAGTAATAGTTATCTGAAGGGTTTCAGGATTTAATAAAGCAATTCAAGTAGAGCACAAAATATAGAATCTGAGCAATTTTAAGTATCTGTTACCTTTAACTATTATTGGAAAGACATTTTCTTTTCTTTTTTGGGGGGGCATACCCATTTAACACTCAGGGATTACTCCTGGCTATGCCCTCAGAAATCGCCTCTGGCTTGGGGGGACCATATGGGACACCGGAGGATCTAACAACTGTCTGTCCTAGACTAGTGCTTGCAAGGCAGATGCCTTACCTCTAGTGCCACCTCTCCGGCCCGAAAAGACATTGTCCTTGATAAATAAATCATGCTTTATCAAAGTCCTATGAGGATTATTGTAACTAGTGTTTATATTTATTTTGGGGGGCTTGGGCCACACCCGGTGATGCTCAGGGGTTTCTCCTGGCTATGAGTTCAGAAATCACTCCTTGCTTGGGGGACCATATGGGATGTTGGGGATTGAACCCAGGTCTGTCCTGAGTCAGCCACGTGCAAGACAAATGCTCTACCACTAAGCTCTGACTCCTGACTAGTGTTTTTAGAAATAGGAAAACTAGGTTTTGAAAGGTAATATGGCTTTCAGGGAATAGTAATTGTTAGTGATCAATCTAGGTTATCAACTTGACTTTGTTCAATTACAAAAGTTTTTACTGAAGCATTAAACTGCAACTCTGAAAAGGTCAACTCCTATTCTATGTGACATAATTCTGACAAGAAATATTTAGTGTCTCCAACATTCCTTTTTTCTAATTCAAATATGATTAGTGACAAAAGCTGATCACAAGACAATGACTCCCCTCCTATTTAGTGTAAAATAAGACAATCTGGAAATGGAGTTGGAGGCTGACTTTGAAACTAAAGTCTAAGTGTCCTGCTTGTAGAATGTGGGAATCTAACCTGCTATACAATGATATCCCCATTTTCCAGAGTTATCAAAATGCTTGAGAATGCTCCTCTAAAGATAGCACAATGTCCTCAGTTCTTTATTGTTGTCAGTGATAATAAAGAGCAGAGAGCTCAGATGAGCAGAGATCTTTGTTATGAGAAAGTGATATTACTCCTGATTCCTACATACTTTTAAATAGTTTCCAAACAAACATATTTGGAGAACATTTCTGCACGTGAATGTCATGGACTAAATAAACACAGAGCATGTCACTCAACTTATAAGGTTTTTTGTTTTCTGATATTTCACAAGCATAACTCATCCAGACATTCTTTAGGACCAAACACTCACGTAGTATCAGGCATTGCTCTGCTGGTCACTGTGAAATTAAATAAAGCTAGCATTCTATTAATGGCCTTTTTAGAGAACAAAATTAAAAGGTTTAAATAATATCTTTAATTTCTTATTGGTATGCCCCACCATATCCCAATTTATGATACTAGGTCAGTGGTTATCTCAGGATTTCCTGATAAAAATTTTTCTATTCTATTCAATTGACCTTTGAAGGATGCCTTTCAGAAAGAAACGGAATTTGTCTTCCAAATTACATGTGTATCAAACCATCTGACTAAATGCTTCTGACTCTCAATTATGTAGCTAGCTTAATCTATCTTTGAAAATAATATTTAGTCTACTTTGGGCCAGGAAGATTTTCTTCTGAATATGCTTTATTATACCTGGTAAGGTATAATAATATATGATATTATATATAATTATATATAATATAATTATATATAATATATAATTATATATTATATATAATAATATAATATAGTGAATAAATAAACTGAACTTAAATTTTAATAACTATTTTCCCAATACTAAACCATACAAACTAGAGAAAAACTTTCAATGTTTTGGAGTTGATTCCCAGTTTATATCAGTATATTTTGTGATTTCCTGTCATTTGTTTAAATAGTACATTTTACTATATTATTACCATGATAAAAAACCAGACAAAGTTATCACAAGAAAACTACAGGCTAATAATCCCTGATAAACATAAATGAAAAACCCTTCAAAATGTATCAGCAAGGCAAATGGATATGTATTGATCAAGTGGTATCTATTCCAAGAATGCAACAATGGTTCAACACTAAAATCAACTTGATAGAGCACATTAAAATAAACAATAATAATATAATATTTTAGTAAATGAATACAATTGATATTAACATTAGTCAATTACCCCAAAACACAAAAACATTAATCTGAGAGACATACATATATTTTTGTCCATTGCAGTATAACAGCCAACACCCAGCAACCAAGATCCAATAATGGATGAATGGCTAAATGTATTGTGGCATATATCCACCAAGGAAAATATAAAATTTTATAATTTTCTGCAATGTGGATTGAAGTGGATGATTTTATACTAAATGAAGTAAGACAAGAAAGTAAAAGTTAAATACCAGATTGTTTTGCTCACATGTGAAATGTAAAGAAACAAAAAAACTGGAGAGAATCATGAATGTAAGGAAATTCTGAGGCATGTTAGCAGAATTGGGGAAGGAAGAGGACAGGTAATGAAAGGGGAATGGAGGAGGAAGAAAGGAAGAAACAATAGAAAAATGGTGGAAGGGTCTTTTAACACTATTGGAGCAATTGTCATAGTAGATCTAGATTTTAAAAACAATTGCTTCAGAGTACTTTAAACTATGACATATTGATAAATTAATTTTAAAAGAAAAAATTAACAAAAAGCTGTAGAGAAAACATATCTGAAAATTAGAAAATCCTTATGTTACAAGCCTACCTCTAGTAACATACAAATAAGAAAAGCTGAAAATCTGTCCTCTAAAATTTAGGAACAAGACAAGAATTCACTCTTGCCCATTTTTCATTGATCATACTATTTTGCAATCCTAGCCAGAAACATCAGCTAGAAAAATAAGTAAATTCTTAGTCAGATATTAAGCAATAAAAATAAATTTATCCAAATTGAGAAAGAAATATAATGCTTACTATAGATAACATGACATAATATATGGAAAAGATTAAAGACTCCATATGAAAATGTCATAACTATAAAAACAATTCAGTAAAGCTGCAGAGGAATACAGAGGAATACAAAGGAAGCACACAAAATCTTTTTTTCATTTTATACATAATAACGAACTACTAGAAAGAGAAATAATCATTTTCCAGGCCTGGGAGTTATTGAAGGGTTCATGGGTCAGGTAAATACCATACATGTTTCAGGCACTAAATATCACTGGTGGTACCCAATGTTAATCAAACAAATCTAGGTGTGGCTTTGGTGATCACTAGGTGTTGCATTAAGCTCTTCACCACAATCTTGAGCACCACTTGCAAGGCTCTTGCTTAAAAGAAACTTTACCATCTATACTGCATCAAAAAGAATAAAATACTAGCCAGAGTTCATACAGGTTTAAGACTCTTATCTTGCTCATAGCAAATCCCAGTGTGATCCCTGCCATCACAAACAGACCCTAAGTACTTGAATGTGAGGTTTCATAATAAAACAAACATTATAGAAAGAACAAAAGCCATAAAAATCCACAACTAAGATGAAAGACTATACAATATGGTTTAAATATTTGTACTATTAAAGTATTTTACAAATTCAATACATCTCTTTCATAATTCTAATAGAATTGTTCACAGAAATAGCAAAAATAATCCTAAAACTTGTATAAAACCCCAAAAGACCCAAATACTCAAGAAAAATGCAAATCATTTGAAAATTAAAAATAAAAGGTAAAAGCAATAATTTAAAAAGGCTCTGATTTTAAATGATATTTAAAAGATATAGTAATCAAAACAGCATAAATCAAGATAGATAAATGAAACAGAATAGAGACAAGCGATCCATATACAGTCAATTAAATTATGTGAAAAGAATAAAGAATGTACAATAAGGAAAATATACAGACTATAAATTGTACTAAGATAATTTGAGAGAGGAAGATTAAAACTGAATACTATAGCATTAAAAATAAATTCAATGTGAATTAAAGGCATAATTATAAGGACTAAAAACATAAAAAATTGGAAAAAACATAGGCATAAAGTTTCTTAACACCAATTATTTTGTTGCTGTTTATTTATTTATTTTACAAAATAAGACAATAAGAATAACTAGGGGCCAGAGTAATAGCATAGGGGTAGGGCATCTGACTTGCATGGACCTGGTTCAAGTTCAATTCCTGGCATCTTAGATAGCTTCCTCAGCCTGCCAGGAGTAATTTCTGTGTGCCGAGCCAGGAGTAACCCTTGAACACTGTTAGGTGTGGATGAAAAGAAAATAGTAAAATAGAAAAGAGACTATATCAGGGCTGGAGCAATAGCACAGCTAAAGGGCATTTGTCTTGCACTAGGCTGATCCAGATGGACCTTGGTTCGATCCCTGGTGTCCCATATAGTTCCCCAAGCCAGGAGCCACTTCTGACCACATAGCCAGGAGTAACCCCTGAGCATCATGGGGTATGGCCCAAAAACCAAAAACCAAAACAAAAAAAAAAGAGAGAGAAACAGACAGAGAAGAAAGAGACTAAATCAAAGTTAAAAGCATCTACATAGGTATAATCACCAAAAATAAAAAGTAATATATAGAATGGAAATAAAATATTTGTAAATCACTTATCTCAGAAAGCTTTATGTCAAAAAAATATATATAGAACACATAGAACCCAATGTACAAACAAATATCAACAAAATTAAAAAATGTCTATATCTGAATAAATGTATTTTCCAGGGAAGATAATTAAATGACCAGGAAGTACATTAAAGGCATTCAACATCATTCATCATTGGGGATGTGAAAACTAGTTGCCTCAATGTGAAAAACAGTTTTGAGTTTTCTCCAAAAATTAAAAAGAATACAAATATGTGATTCGGAAGCTCCATTTCTGGATATTTATTTATAAAAATATGAAAACAGTTTGGGGGCTGGAGTGATAATGCAGTGGCAGGGCGTTTGCCTTGCACACGGCTGACTCAAGACAGATCTTGGTTCCCGCTTCCCATATGGTCCCCCAAGCCAGGAGAGATTTCTGAGCGCATAGGCAGGTGTAACCCCTGAGCGTCACTGGGTGTGGCCCCAAAACCAAAACAAACAAAAATATGAAAAATCTTTAAAAGATATATGAAACCTCACTTTTACTGTGGCATTAAGTTAATAAAGACATGGAGGGCCAGAGAGATAGCATGGAGATAAGGCGTTTGTCATGCATGCAGAAGAACGGTGGTTTGAATCCGGCATCTTATATAGTCCCCAGAGCCTGCCAGGAGTGATTTCTGAGCATAGAGCGAGGAGTAACCCTTGAGCGCTGCTGGGTGTGACACCCCCCCAAAAAAAACCAACCAACCAACCAAACAAACAAACAAAAATAAAAACATGGAAACAGAAGTGTACCCTGATAAGTGGATGGCTTGATTTTAAGTTTGAAGTACACCCACATAGGCATAAAGACACATGGTAATATTATTTATTTACACAAATGAAATACTTCCATGAATGACAACATTGATGGGCCTTGAAGACATTTCTTTGTGAAATAAGTGCTACGTTAAATAAGTCATAAAAAATGTATAAGGTGATTTGCTTATAAATAAAATTTATAAAATACAAAGATACATAGAATAGAGATCAGAGATAGTGCAGTGGGTAGAACACTGCTTTGCATACAGTCCATCAGTGTTCAATCCCCTCCAACACATATATTTCTTTGATTGCAGCTAGAAGTGTTCCCTTGGACCCAGGGCCTCAAACTCAATTTACCTGGGGGCCGCAGGAGGCAAAGTAGGGATGATCCTTGAGTGCAAAGTCAGTAGTAAGCCTTGAACATTGGGGGGTGTGACCCAAACAACTAAAACAAAACAAAACAAAAAGAGATTCCTCTTGGGCAGGGAGCACAAAATGTAGGGAGGGCCGCAAATGGCCTGAGTTTTGCCAGGTATGACCCCAAAAGAAACATGAAAAAAAATACAGAGAAAAACATAATGGATGCCAGAGAAGAAGCTTAGAATTTTAATATAACTGTGTTGTAAATCAAGAACTACAAATTTCCAAATGATTTCGGATTAAAACTCACAGTTATGCAATTATTGTTATCAACAAACATTTAAAGTTGCTGAGAGCAAAACTTAAAGCTCTCTCATGGTAAACAAGCAAATTGTATCTATAAATGATGAGAAATGTTAGCAGTAGTCATTGCTGTGACTGTGTTTTTTACAATATATACAAAAAGCTGAACCATTATGATGCACACCTAAAACTGAAATAATTTATAGGTCAATTATATCTCAAAAAATAAAGAAATAATTAGTTTTAAAAAACCTAGAAAACGAAGATGTATGATCACATGAGACAAAATACAAGTTGAAATATGCGAAAATTTTTAGAAATATTCAATATCTATCTATACTTCTGCATAATAAAAGGACATAAAAGAATGTGAGAAGACAGTGAAGGTTTGAGTACTTGATCAAACAAATCGAATAGAAAATATTAGGAATCATTGGGAGAAATGACACAACAATATAAGTAGCAATTTCCAATCGTCTTGAAATTCTATGGTCATAATTTTACCCTAAATTAAAAAAATATTCCAAATTCGGCATCTTAAGACACAGAAATTCTAAATTCAGAAGAAAAAAGGGGAGAAGGAAAATGAAGTAGTGTATGGTTCATTGAGATTTAGAATCTGATATAAGGCCAGGCACCTTTGATAACTGAAGTATCTTGCTTAGAAAGCATGTGCTGAAATGAACTTGACTTACTGAATTATACTGACAAAATGGTTTGAGAATATCTCTTACTAAGAGTATATTTTAGTTAGTAATGAAAAGCAACATACTCAAAAATAAGTCATAACATAATTTGGACAATTTTCTAAAAATGTTATCTGTGACATCAGAGGAGGTGTGAGAAAAAGTCCAAAGAAAGTGAGAGAATATTAAGCAGGAAGGTGGGAGGAAGTGGAAAATAGTAAAATTTTATTTTCTTATTCCTAGGTCTAAGCATCACAATAATAAAATTACTAAGTTTTCCGTGTCTATTTTGAATAATGATACTTCAACAGCTTTGACCCACCTACTACAATGGTATAACATGGATCTAGATAAATGTTGGTTAATATTTTTCATCCTCGTAAAAAAATCATCGGCTAAAAATTAAACAAACACAATCATTGATATGTACAAATTGTACAATTGTGTATTAAAATTATAAATTAATATGGAAAATGAAATTTATTTTTCCTTGTTCAATTGCAATATGTCTGGTTTCACCTTTGGTCATGGATGAATTGATTAAAAATGCAATCTCTAACAAGAGTTAAATATGTCATAAGGGTATGACTCTGAGATCAGTGTTACAAATCATATATCATAGTCACAGAGTCATTCAATCCTCATAAGTTCAGGTATTGACATTAGGGGGCATGTCCATTAGGGGGTAAACCATGGACTTTGTAGCTTACTCAAGGCCTGAAACCACTGCTTAATATTCAAGCTGAACATTTAATTATGGTTTGTAAGTTATATTTGCTTCTCAATAGAGACCACCACCTACTACATTCAGGAGATGAATGCCAGATTCACTACTGTACTAAAAAGTCATCTTAGACACTGTCTAAAATTTCTTTTTATATTCCAAAATAATTTCGATTTAGCAAAATACAAATAGAAAAACAAAACAAAAACAAAAACAACAAAAAGGTACAAAAAGCAAAAACATACAAAAAAGGTTTTATTAGTAATTTGAGGGAGATGGGTCTTTACCATGAATTACATATGGAACAATAAAAGTATCTTTTCATTTTTATGTCTGAATTTCATTTTCTGCTTAGGAAAGTCTTGAGAAGCATTCTTGCACAAATACACTAAAAGTATAATTAGGTAATACATGCCGATCAGAATGAAGCTATTAGCACCTTTGCTTTTATTACACTGTGATATATTTAGGTAAGCTTTGTAGTATGACAAAAATGAAGACAATAGAGTAATAATCCGTGGGAGGAAAAATATTAGAAAGTCAATGTTTTGTTACCTACCACCACATATCCACATCAAATTTGGTGTTGAAGGATAAATAAAAATTGAGGAAAAAATGCAGATTGGAAGAGTTTAACTAGAATATAATGACAGTCATGAGAACATAATAGTTCATCTAACATAAATTATACAAGAAAAATAATTTATTGGCATTTGAAAGTTTGTTCAGAGCTATGTTGAAAAGCTGAATTTCCAATTCTTAGAATTAAACCAATAAATAAGATGTGCACATTAATCAGATTAAATGTGTGCATCTCTTTAAGGCCTAGAGAATTTTATTCAAATGAGGAGTTTACTCAAAATAGTAGCGCACAAAATAGTCTGTCAGCTCTATTTAATTCTCAGAGCCTGAAAAATCCATGTTTTTGCCTTGTCTTGAGAGGCTTAACCTATAGCAGGCAGATTAAAGGAAGAAAATTCAACAACATTTCTACTAAGATCCTACAATTACCCGCTGGGCAATGATGTAAGAAATGGGCAGATTGATGACCAGAAGTTAGTGTGTGTGTGGGTCAACAGTATACAGTAGATAGGGCATTTGCCTTGCATACAGCCAACATGTGTTTAATCCCTGACACTCTTATGATCCTCTTAGCATTGCCAGGATTGTTCCCTAAGTACAGAGAGAGGAGTAAGCCCTCCAAAAGACCAAAACACAAAACAAACAAAAGGAAGTCACAGTTGGCCATTACTGATATGATAATGGAATGTGTGACTTTATTAGAAAGTAAAATCTTGGCTCTAGAACATATAAATTAAGAAAGCCAGAGAAAGAAATGAAGGAAGCAGATAGGAAGAGGTAGATGTGGGGTAACAGAGACAAGAATCAGGGACCTTGGAAATACCATGTTGTAGAGATATGACAAATTCTATAAATATTATAAGGATGGGAACCCACCACTAATAATTAAACGTAAAAATGTTCCCATTAACGAAGCAGATTGGGCATTTGGGGCAAGGGTGGAGAGAAGGTGACACTAGTTGTGGGCTTGGTGTAGGATTACTGTATCCCTCAAACTATATTGTGCATTCATTTGAAATGATAGAGTCAAGTAAGAAAATTTATTTGAAATAAAAAGTGACCTTGAGAGCAAGAAGGATATTTTAAAATTGGTATGACTCAAAAACATCTCTTTATAAATGGTCAACTTGACATTAACATTTACTTTACCAACTGCTCTGGGGGATACCTGTGAGAAGATGACCTCATACATTTTACAGTCTACACATATTTTATGAAAGGGCAGCTGACAGAGAATCTATAGAGTTTACACCGAATAGTTTGTACTAAGATGGATGGTCAACGGTTGGAGGTTCACAAAGAAACCTATCAAATCAAGCTATAGTCTTACAACTGAAAATGGGAGTTAGGGCAATGAGTGATTGAAGAGAAATATATTAGAGTGAAGAAGGATGGTGCATTTAATTTAGGCTGCCAAGATGGATGGAATTTAATTTTTGGAGGGGGTGTATCTTGAAAGCAGTGCTCAGGAGGGCTGGGAACAACAATACTTGATCAACATGATCAGATTATTCAGTGTTTGGACCTAGTGATGCAAACAGTACTGCTATACCTAGTATTATATTGAGTACAGCTGGAATCAAACTTGCATTTCTAAACATGTAAGACATTTTATCTTGATCACTAAGCTTTCTTGCCCAACTTCAGCTAGTGAGTTTTATCTGAGGATGGTTAGTGTGGAATTCCTCAGAAACAATTTCACGTCTCATAACTTAACATTTAGGTCCACTAATAAGGTAATCCAACTCTAGATTTATCCAACTCCAGAATTCTCTTATCCCTTAATTTTTTTTTTTTTTGGCTACACGTGTTGATGCTCAGGAATTACTCCTGGCTTTGCCCTCAGAAATCACTCCTGGCTTGGGAGACCATATGGGACGCCAGTCCATAGGAGGCTAGTGCCAGCAAGGCAGACACGACACTTCTTGTGCCACTGCTCCAGCTCCATCCCTTAAATTTTACATCATTTTGATTGGATGTCTGGCCTTTGATTTTGTTTCACTCTATATTTCCTTATCTCTTAAGGTCCAAATCCCCATGAACCACATTTCCTTTTGTCAACCTTTGAAAATCTTTCTCCTCCCCACCAAGATATTGAAAAGAATATAACAACTTTCTATTTTTTTCCTACTCTAAAATACAATCTTTAGACATTTTTAATGAAGATTCGTTTTGAATCAGAAACATTTGCATACTCACTCTCTGTAATCCAAAGTTTAAAAATTCAAAAAGTTCAAAAACGTATATAGGTCTTTGAAGCTATGTCAAAAGTGACATCTTTAGCGGCATTCAAACTGTGTTCTAGCAATTTTAGTTTACATATTTTAAGGGATACACCTGGCAGTGCTTAGGTCTGACTCCTGGTTCTGTGCTCAGGATCACTTTTGGCAAGCCAGGGGGGATCTTGTGGAGCTCCAAAGATCAAACTCAGAGAAGTCAATTATAAGGCAAGTGTCCTATTCACGGTACTATTTTTCTATCCCATTGTCACTTAATTATAATTTTCTATTAAAGAAAACCTAGACCATATCTAGATTTATGTTTTACATTTGTCAATAGGACATTTTAAAATGTTTAAACCTGAAACGCACACACAAACACTTTTAAAAAAAAGTATCATCTGTAGGGCCAGTGTGGTGAAAACACGAAGGCCATCAGGCGAGATAGTCATGTAATTTTCCTATACATGGATGTACATGGAATCTTTTATGCTGAGTGAAATAAGTCAGAGGGAGAGAGATAGACTCAGAATAGTCTCACTCATCTATGGGTTTTAAGAAAAATAAAAGACATTCTTGCAATAATTTTAAGAGACAAAAGAAAAGAGGGCTGGAAGTTCCAGCTTACTACATGAAGCTCACCACAAAGAGTGATGAGTGCAATTAGAGAAATAGCTATACTGAGAACTATCCTAACAATGTGAATGAATGAGGGAAGTAGAAAGCCTGTCTCAAGTACAGGCGGGGGTGGGGTGGGGAGGAGGGAGATTTGGGACATGGTGATGGGAATGTTGCACTGGTGAAGGGGGGTGTTCTTTACATGACTGAACCCCAACTACAATCATGTTTGTAATCAAGGTGTTTAAATAAAGATATTAATTAAAAAAAACTAAGGCATAAGAACTCAGCACTTCCCCTACTTATGACATTGAAATGGAAATATTACCATAAATTTTAACTCTAATTTTCTGACCACTTGGGTCTATTGTTCTTAATACTGTTCTTCAACATTCTTTGTTAACAACTCAACACTACTAAATTAAAAATTATTAGTTTGTCCCTTAGTAAAATATAACCACCTTCAATGTATGTTTTTATTAATATCTTCTGGATTTTTCCCTGTGGTGATGGGTTTCTGAAGAATTTCACTCAGGCAGATACTTGTAGCATAATGAAAATAGAATCTCTCTCACAGCATCAACATGCATTTAGTTGTTATTGGAGTAAGACAATCTGCTTGGAATTTAACATGAGAATCATAACTATGTTTTGGATATGAAATTTGGAGAAAGAGCCTTAGATTTGACATTTTAGAGAAACACTTTGGATGACAAAAGAGGAAAAGACAGCTCCTCGTTTCAATATACAGATATCTATACAACTCCTTTATAGGTTCTTAGTCTGTCAGGGCACTACTTTTCTCTCCTTACTTCAGCCTACTGCTATTCACTCAGATGTACCTCAATCAGATGTCATGGAGAAGGTAGGTATAATTGACTTCACAAGTCAAGTTTTGGAATTAGGAGCTAAATTTCCAGTACCTCTTAAAAATCCCAGAGCAATCTCTGGTGATCCCTTCAGTCTTGGCTGTAGTTTTGAAAGATGAGGCCAATTATTGACTCTTCCCTTTCATCAACCAAAGAAAAAAGAAATTATCTGAGAATCTTTAGAAAGAATGCCTACTTTATTTGAAGGGCATTTTGTTTCTCAAACACCATCATTAAAATATCACCATAATCTGATAACAGCTGGGACTCTAGAAGAAAAGTAATTTTCCAAGATTTTTTTGTTTAGATCCTAAAAAATAAAAAGGACAAGCACCAATACTCATCGCACAACTGCCTCTCCACCTCTCCCTCCACTTCATAAAGTTATTACAGTATCTTGTGCTTTTGACTCAAAGTTAGTCACAGAAATAAATGAAAACCACTATGATTTTTGCATGTGTCTACTCAATGTTAAAGAATCATTTTAAGAGAATGTAAAAAAAGTAAAAAATAATGTCTAATTCAAAAGAGACTCCCATAAATACCTTCAATAAAGAATGACTCAGGAATACACTGTCTCTGGTAAAAAATAGTCTCTTATATATGGAATAATGTAATTCAATATAATTTCTCAATTTTACAATTTATATTAACAAAACAAAAGAATGGATTCCAATGGAATTAAAAAAGTTAAGAATGGCAGGAATTGTACTGTGGTACATAATGGTCAATTTTCTACTAATATAACAAGGGTCTCTAGCGCAAATAAGTGGAATTTGATAATAATTCTTGCTACAAAATACAAAAGAATGACAGGAATATATAAAAGGCAGCCGATTTTATTACTTTCTTTCAAATGCATTGTTACATTCCTGATATCTTTTCTGCTCACAAAAATTCAAGGTATCTTTAATGCTCTTAGAACCTTTCTTTGAAATATTCCTGTTACCTATGTGCCTTCTATAATGTAGGCAGTAAGTAATATTTTTCTAGAGTTCATACAGGGTAGTGTTTAAGGATATGTTTAACTATGTTGGTAACTATCTGGGTTCAAATTCTAACTTTATTATATCCTAGCTCTATGCTCTTGAGTGAGCTATGAAACTTTTAAGTCTTCTTCCTTGGTAAAGTAATTGATTACCACAATACTTTTAGTATAAAACCCCCAAATTTGCAAGAATATAGTACATACTAATTACTTCAATAATTGTTGACAAATATTGGCATTCCAATTACTACTGCCAGCACCACCGCCAGCACTGTCACCACCTCATTATTCGTGTTTCTTGGTGGATAATTTCAAATGAATACTGCTCAGTGGAACACTAATGAAGTAGGTTCACTTTTCTTTGGCCTTCATGATTTCATCTTTACTTAACTGACTAAAAGTCTGATTTATTGTACAATTTTACCAATGCCACTGGTCTCTGCACTATTGTCTATTGCTTGATCAGCCAGTGTAAAGCAGCTATTCGTCTTCCTCCCCTCCAACACTACTGTTGTCTCCAAGGAGATGCTTTTTGGGCCTAGTATGGTCTCTAATTCACAGTCACCTCTCATTCCTTCTCACTTTTATTCAGATAATAATTTCACATCTGATTAAGTGCTCTATAACTTTCAAATTCAATGCCATATATGATTACTTTGATTTATGCCTCCCTAATTAACTCATAAATTTAACGTGTCTTTATAATTACAGGTAAAGTGCCCCATACTTATTTGGAATTGGCGTCTTGCTCTTAGTATCATCCGGGAACACAGAATAAGATCTAAGAATACAGAATAAATGAATGGAGTCATATTTTAAGTGTGTTAATTATTCCTCAAATTAATATTGTCAAGCTGTGAAGTAAATCTTCACTGGACACACAGCACAGCTCAACACTAGGACAACTGGGCTCTTGCGCAATCGAAACTAAAAGAAAATTAGCCTCAAATTAAGACCCATAAAAAGTTACAATAAATTGAAAGGGGATTTAATGAAAAATTCTAGAGGAATTTTAGCTGAGTTGGAAAAAAGTGATAGAATAAAACATATTTATTGCTTTACTTAATAATCACAACTAGGGCTGGAGAGATAGCACAGGAATAAATACTTTGCACACTGCTGACCCAGCTTAGTCCCAGCACCATTAGCCCAACCAGGAGTTATCTCTAAACACTCAGCCAGGAGTAAACCCTGACAACCACTGGGTGTAGAACTGCAAATCAAAATAAAATAAAAAAATATAAAAAAGCAAAACTGTTAAATGAGTATCTTTGATTGAGCATAATGGTGAATAATACAGTTTAATTTCATTGAGCTGGACAGAAAGGCAGTAATATAAATTTTTAAATTTGGGCCCCAAGTGATAAGAGTGGGTAGGGTGTTTGCCTTACACGTGGCTAACCCTGGTTTGATTCCGACACCCCATATTGTCCCCTGAGTTTGCCAGTAGTAATTGCTGAGTGCAGAGCCAGAAGTAATCCCTGATCACTGCCATGTATAGCTCAAAAACAAACAAATAAACAAAAATTTTAGTATTTAAAAGTAATTTTTCTTGTGTGCTAAAAAAGTGAATGTAAAAGCAAACAACCACAAAACCCCAGTCACTATTAATTCATCTCTTATAAACCCATTATCACAGGTATATATTAGTGGTATTTTATATAATTTTATTTTTGGAGTACTAGAGATTGAAGCTAGGGTTTCTCATATTTTTATATAATTACAAAGAAGATATAAATTAAATATTTGCATAAGAGAGATTTAGTGACTAAATATTTTCTTATTGAAATTATGTCTATGCACGAACAGCTATAATGCCTCATTTTAACATCTAGTTGTTTATAGGGTATGAATCTAGGTTTGTCTGAGGTTAACATTTGTATTATCAAATAAAAAAATTTTCTCAAAAAATACCAGACTATAATTGAAATAAACATACTTAGCAAGTTGAAAAACACATTTTTTCCTCTGACTCCAACTTAAAAAAAATAACCTAATTCCTTTGTAAAAGAATTTTTTGTGTATTTAAAATACAAAGTGAAATACTTCTGTTGTCTAATTTAAACTCAAGAAAACAATAAAAAACAATAAAACAATAAAATTACATTAAAATTAAAAAAATAAAATCATTGTCTTCCACAGAGCCAGGCAATGAGAAGTCTGTGGAGTGGAGTGGCCAAAATGGGGCATTTATAGCAGAAAATCTGAACTGCTTAAGTGATGGGTTTTGAGCATTGTATGGTTGAAACTGTCATGTACATGTAACTGTGTATCTCATGATGATTCAATTAAGTCATTTATTTCATTAAATAAAGATAGACATTGTGTCATAATAAAATCACTGTATTTCTTTAAAATGATTGTCCTTCTTACAAATTATTACAATGAAATATTATTTAATTATTAAATTATTAGATTAAATACTTTAGCTATCACATGAAATTATTACACAATTATATGAAAGGTTTTATGCATTATCAGAAACAAAATAGATCAATAATCAGATTATTATTCACAGCATACCCTTGTAAATAATAGATGTTTTCAAATATTTTTTTATTTCTTTCCTTTTAGCAAAATTTATTTTCTTTCAGAAGCAGAACCCAGATTCACATGTGAAACAGAATCTATTGCTGTGAATCTAGTTTTAATATAACTTCAAGGAGGAGAGAGGCTCTTGACAGAACAGTTAACAAAAGAAACTAGGTCACCCACTCAAGACCCAGACTTTGATGTTCATGAAATCAAATGCTTGTTTCAGATGTGCATTGTTATCAAGGAGGCCATTTTTTAGTACTATTTATTTGGACAGAGTATATCTATGAAATAAATGTGGCCAACTAAATTTTCCTACCAAGTAGGTAGGTCAGCCCAACCTTCAAGATGAAGTTAAACATAAACAAATAATAATTTAGGGGTCAGCAACAATGTGGCTTGGTTGCACAATGGAGACCACATTTACTCTCCCTGGGTGGTACATTGAGGCAACTGACCTTAAGAATAGAAGAAGGGATGATGGATGGCCTACTCAGACTCCCTTTGTCACCAAAGCATTTTTCAGCTGTCAAAGGGAGCAGGAACAGGGGTCAGATTTAACAATAGGAGACCACCTGGGGACTAACTACCTAGTCAGCTATACCCTTGGTTAATGACAACAAGCATCTTTCCTTTTAAATCCTGCAACACTAAGCTGCTAGTCATCGCTTTGCTAGTTTATTACACTAATATCAATAAACCAGTACCCAAACTCTGGCTTTATAGTAAACTACTTTGGTGTGTGAACAGGGCTCTAGGTAAATATTTAGATGAGCAGCAATGTCTAACTATATAGAGAAACTCAGAGGCAGTTAGTAGACCAAGAAAACCAGGAAAGAAACTTTCTATGTCAGCTGAGTGTTCATGATAGACAAAACAATTGTGAAGACATGTTAGTTATTTTTATAAACTTTCTACCTTGAATTCCCATAACACTGAAATCAGAGTTTTAAAAGTAACAGGAGCTTATAGCACTCTTACTTATTTTATTTAAATGATAAGGATGCCTACTGTTTCCTGAGTTTATTTTAGCTTCTTAACCCCTGGAATGGATAAGAAATAAAATCAAGGTAAACTCTGTTCTGAGAGCAACCCACATCCCATTCCTGAGTCATAATCCTCCATTTTAGTACACAGAATTTAATTACTTTTGGCCTTTCTTTTCTCTTTCTCTAAAGAATCCCACAATTTTCTTAGAATTAATATTCTCCTGAAAAATAACTATTATGATAAAAAACAAAATGAAGTTCAGATGGTAACTTGTCCTGCTGGGCTGTTCTACCATAATCCAGGAGAAATTCTCTCCTTTCACTGTACTTCTGGGAGGACAAATGCTACTAGTCATTTCATGAATTAAATTAAAAAATAGTATTTCTATAAAATATATGCTGAAAAGACATTACTCTATAATTATATTTAAAAATCAAAGAATGGGCCCTCTAAAAAATTACTTCACATGACTTCTCCCAAGCCTTGTTTAAAGAGTTTTAAAATAGTTGTATGGACTGCTATTTGAAGTTTATTTTCTCAAACCATTTACCCATTTACCAGCCGTTACCTAATCGACAGTAAAAATTGGCTAAAAATGACCATTTAATTCAGTTAAGAGAAATTTCAGACAGGAGGAAAGATGTCTTCTAAACAACAAAATGTTGCGACAGAGGTAGGCGTGAAGAGAAGAAATTCTGAGTTGTAGAACAAAGATAGTGGTCTAAAATCAAGGTGTTGAAAGACTGTTTTCATGAAAGCCATGGTTTGAGGAAGAAAAATTCTTCCTGCAGAGAAATGACAAATAAAGTAGAAACTGAGCAGTTGAATACAAAATTATTCAAAAAGATAGATTCCTGAGCTGTAAACTGTGTGTGTGTGTGTGTGTGTGTGTGTGTGTGTGTGTGTGTGTGTGTGTTTCACAGGACCATCTAAATAGTTCTATGATGACCGGTTCTTGTGAACCTGACATGTCCTGTGGGATTGTGTAACTTGCAGATTAACTGCAGGGGGTAGGAATTAGGTATTTTTAAACCAAGCAAGGAATGTTATAGGAGTAAGGTTCTCATAAATAGGCTTACCTGTTGCAGACGAAGTCTCTACTGCATAGATTTTGTAAGCATTTTAGTTTTTTAGTTTATCCTTAAGAGTTTAATATTTTTCAAATGCCCTGTACAGTCTCTGCATTTAAGACCTCAATTTTTAAATTGCCTCAAGTGTATATAGTAATATTGAGGTATCTTTCGTTCACCACTTGGTTCCCCTCTCTTCCATTGATGTTAGTTCCCCCAGTTTCCCTTCACCCTCTAATTAATTGTCTAAGCTCATTTGTCTTAATTAGTAGGTTATTGTGAGGGGAGAAGGGGTCTGAGCTGCACTTTGTAGTTTTCAGGAATACTCCCTGCTCAGTGCTTAAGGAATACATTCTCCTTTCAGTGCTCAGAGTACCATGCAGCTCCACCATCAAACTTGGGTCATCCCCACAAGAGCATGCACAACCCATTAAGTCATCTTCATGGCCTGACAAAAGGTTTCTAGTGTCATATAGCACTCTTTCTTGGTCCAGAGAGTTAGTACAGCAGGTAAAGTATTTGTCTTGCTTGCAGCTGTCCCAGGTTCAATTTCTGGCACCACATGTGGGCCCCTGAGCACTGCTATGAATGAAGCCTAAAACACAGTCAGGAGTAAACCCTTATTAGACACAGCCAAATATGGTCCAAAACTCCAGAGTAAATAAATAAACTTATTTAAGAGTACTCTTTTAAGTATTGAGAGTTGAGTGCAGGCCCAAGAATAAATTTCAGGGAATACGAGAGCTGTGGCCACTTTATCTGTACATTTTTGCATTTGGAAATAGTTTGATGCAGAGCTGGAGAGATAGCATGGAGGTAAGCTGTCACTTAAGAGTAAAAGACAATTTTCATATGTTCTTTATTAGGAAGAGATCTCTAAACTCACTGAATTAAAACCATAGTGGTTTTATTTTTATTAAGTTAGAGTTCAAATTCAGTTTTACTTTAATAAGTCAAACTTGAGTGTATAATTTGATGAACACAAATTACATCTCATCTCATTGGCCTAGTGAGATGAGCTGTTGGAGGAGGTAACCATCAGCAAGTATGATGCTTCACAGAAAGTATCAGAGGCAAATTTGAACATTTTTTGAACTTGGTTTCTTCATGTCTGTAAGTCTAGAGGTGTAAGTAAAATTTGGAATATAACAATGGCTAAAGTCCTTAGCTTTGTTTCTTGAAACGTGATGGTCTCTGGAAATTTTGTCCTATCTTGACTTTCTCCTTGTCTTAGTTGTAATAGGCCAAGACTTTATGTTCTGTCCTTTTTCCTTTGCTGTGCCTTCACCATGCTTTGAACTTTATATGTAAGAAAAGACCTTAATAAAGTTACTATCTTTATTTCTTTAAAAAAAAAAAGATAGATTCCTAGGGAATTAATAATAAATTTAGAGGTTAGGCAAATTAATTTAAGGCTACAGTTGGAAAGAGGTTCAATGATCCAGGAATTGTGATATTTACATTTTATCTTACAGGAATATTATTTGCACCAAGATGCTTGGGTAATTTTAACTCCTGTGAAATATACTATTTTTTGGGGGGGTCACACCCGGTGGCACTCAGGGGTTACTCCTGGCTATGCACTCAGAAATCTCTCCCGTCTTGGGGGACCATATGGGACGCCAGAGATAGAACTAAGGTCCATCAGGAGTCAGCTGTGTGCAAGGCCAGCACCCTACCAGTGCGCTACTGCTCCAGCCCCTGAAATACACATTTAAAACTGTCTACTTGCTTATTTAATCATCAGTTTAAATTTTCTTTATTAAAAACAAGTTAAAAAGAAAAAGCTTTCAATACCCATAACGTTTTTTCTATTTGAGCAATGAAGAAAAAAAATACCGAAAATCAATTACAGATTTAGAGGTGGACAAAGTACAGGGTGGGGAGAAAAGGTTCTCAGAATGGCTGATATCGCAATTTTAAATTTTAAAGTGAGAGTAACTGCAACATATGCAAATTGATCAAATGAAATAATCAGTTAAAATCTCTCTGAAGAGCAAAAATATGCAGACACACAAAATGATCATTTCTGTTGTTGCCGAATGAAAAGGGAAACAGTTAAATTAAGTTCAGCTTAAAATGCATATAGCGTACTAAATAAAAGTATTGTAATGGAAGAGGGAAAATACAAAATTCAAAATGGAAAAAATCCCTCTGTAGTCAAGGAGCAGATTCTTATGGAACTATAGATAACTAGATACCTAACAAAGTGAAAGACGATCTCGTTCTTGTCTCCCTTTGATCTTCACTATAATCAGGGGAAATCTGAATCCCAGTCCTGTGTTTTCCAAATCTATGTGTTTTTGTGTTTACCAAACTTATTTGTGTCTCACCCCAGCATGTTTTAATAATGTATCACTTACTCTGTCCTGTGTAATCCCTGATCATGTACATTCTCTCTAGCTACAAGTATGGAGCCATATAAAAAAAAAATATAACCAAGGCCTCAAAAGGTATCCATCCTGCTCTGGTGTGAACTTAACTGATCCTGTTAGTGTAAAATAAAAACATTCCCTTTCCATCTCCTGAGTGCCATCTGTTTCTTTTGGGAAAGTGCACTTTACTGCAAAAATATAGAAATTTAGTATGAGGGAAAGGAAGGTCAGCACTGAGATTTTATATTGGTTGGAAAGAGGGGTAGTATTAGTCAAAGCTGAATACAAAGCTTCAGTTCATGTAAGTTTTATTCCTTGAAAAATTCCTTTCTGAATAATTTATGCAAATATATCAATATATATTTAATGTTAATTAACATTAATTTATGCAATGATGTAGATATATAGGCACATATATGGACAAGATGAGATGCAAAGACTTTACTTCTTTCATTACAAGTAAATGAGCTCTAAAAGAACTAAATCCAGAAGTTTGGTCCAATCTCTGTGTTACACTATTCACAAGTGACATTCTATATGTGTGGCATCATCTGTTAGGTAAGTATATAACCAGTAGCTGATATGACTTAAATAAATTTGTGAGTGAGTTAATTATTTTCCCAAATAAAATAGAATCAAGGTGAACTGCTTGATGAATTTCTCCCACATACTTTTCTGTTTGAGTGCAAAGTACAATACAGTATTCGCTGTCTTTCACGGGGTGGTATAGCTGATAACAGTTCTAGAAATGTTTTATGCCATTCTCATCATACTAAAGGCATGTTTGTTGTGATTTTGAGTGCAGTTTGTTCTCTAGTAATACTGATGTAGACTCAAATAATATCCTTTCAAGGTCTTTTAACAATATTCTCCTTTGAAAAAATTGAAAAAATAAGCTTTAAAGACTACCTCAATTCTTTGCTTCAAATGAAGATTGCTCTGGGATAAAACATAAAATATGTATTATTAACACCAGGAGTTGTTAATGTTAGTAATGATAATATGTTATCTCTACCACATGGTGATAATAGGTTTTTTATTATTAAAGTAAGCTTGGCCTTTATTTATAGACATCAGTTAAATCAAAGAAAATGAAAATGTAAAATTACTATACAGCTCAAACTGAAGCCGCTCTTAAGACTCAGTGGGGGAAATATGCATGCATTTTCTTATATATTAAAAAAATACACACTATTTTAGCACATTATTTTATCCACATATATTTGCCTGTAAGGCTGCTGGACAAGGAAAGCTAATTGAAATAAAACACCTTTTACAATGTGACTTTTATTAAAATAAAATCCTTTTTTATTCAACTACCCAAATATAGACAACAGATACTTCTCATTATATTTCCCCACTTTTAATGTAAACATCGAGACATATATTCATAATAGAATGTAATTTACAATGACCATAGAACTTAATTTTATATATTTTCTATTGAGTTTTAGAGATAAATTATCTGAAACATAAGTGAATGAAAATGGCATCTCCATAAGTGGTCCCTGAAATTATATTTTCTACATATGTCCTAGACTGGATGCATTATTGAAGATTTAAAATTCTAGTAAATCTAGTACTTAGGAAGCTAATCCATTTGATTTGATCAATTTATACTAAAAAGTAACTGTGAGAGAGTTAACAAAAGGTCTCAAGTTGAATCATTATTTTTCAAAAGATGAGAGAAAGAAAAAAAACATACAGTACAGACTAATGAAAGACTCCTGATAATGGAATATAGAACCAATTACTGAATATGGAGAGGAAGGGGAAGAATATAACATCTGAAGAGATGTATGGTCAGTGGTAGAGGAGTTTTGGTGGTGGAGGGTGAAGTAAGTTTTATATAATGCCATAAATTCTAACACAATTGTAATTTCTTAAATTGTAAAAAAAACAAACAGACAATTAAAAGCCAAAATTTAGGAACAGGTGCGGAAAGAGGGATCCTGGTATGCTATTGCTAAGAATGTAAATGGATAGTCAAAGGAGAATGCAGTATGAAGATTCCTCAAAAATTTTTTTGTTTTTTTTTTGTTGGAGAAATATACTACTACTCAACCTCTACTGTAAGGTTGAAAACTCCTTTTTTCTTTTAATATAGCATGTTGTTCAATTTTTTTTAACATTAACCATTTTAGTTTTCTCTGGGTCTGAGAGGTAGTAACAATAGTGAGTGGATAATACATTTAACTTGCCCACAGTAGCACCATCATGGCTTTCCAAATCTGTCAGGAGTGATATTTTAGTGCAGAGCCAGGAGTAAGCCTGAGCACATCTGTGGTTTGCACTACAGCTAATGAAGGGGTGTCGTAAATGTTCCTTTTATATTAGACCCTTCTCGACTCTAACTGCACTCTGCTCTTTGTGAAAAACTTCCTACCATGAATTGGTCCTCCTAATCCTCATCTCTATTGTCTCTAGATCATACCCACACTATCTTTTTACTTTCCTTATATCCAACACGAGTGACATTATTCTATGTTTATCCCTCTACCTCTGAGTCATTTTACTCAGCAAAATATTCTCCATGTATATCCATGTATAAGCAAATTTCATGACCCAGAAAGGCTGGGTTAGAGAGCATTCACACCAGCAGTGAATGAGAGTTCCTTTCTCATGGCAGACCCACCAGCACTGATGGTTTTTGTTCTTTGTGATGTATGCCAGTATCTGTGGTGGTGTTAGATGATACCTCATTTTTTTTTGTTTTGTTTTGTTTTGTTTTGTTTTGTTTTGGCCACACCAGGAGATGCTCAAGGATTACTACTGGCTATGCACTCAGAAATCACTCCTGACTTGGAGGACCATATGGGACGCCAGGGGATTGAACCGCAGTCTGTTCTAGGCTAGCATGGGCAAGGCCTTACCACTTTCACCACCACTCTGGCCCTGATTCCTCATTGTTGTTTTAATTTGCATCTCCCTGATGATGAGGATTGTGGAGTGTTTCTGCATGTGTGTTTTGGTCATCTGTATTTCTTCTTTGAGGGAACATCTGTTCATTTCTTTTCCATATTTTTGATGGGGTTAGATTTTCTATTGTTCAGGTCTGCCAGCACCTTATATATGTTATATATTATCTATAATATATATATATATATATATTAAAGATTAGCCCTCAGGTATTGGGTGAATAGTATCCTAGATACTGTTTCCTTTAAAGTGCAGAAACTTCTCAATTTTATGTAGTTTTATTTCTTTAATCTTTGCTTTCACTTGCTTAGACAGTGGTGTTTCCTCCTAGAAGATGCTTTTAGTTTCAATGTCATGGAGTGTCTCTATGGATCGTATGTTCTCAGTTCTAATATCAGTCTTTAATTCATTTTGATTAACCTTTATGCATGGTTTCAAAGACAGGTCTGAGTTCATCTTTTTGCATGTATTGAGTTTTCCCAACACCACTAATTGAGGAGGCTTTCCTTGCTCCATCTTGTATTTGTTGATGCTTTATCAAAAATTAATTGGTTGAACCTGGAGGTCAATCTCAGAATACTCAAAGGGTTTGTCTTTGTTCCATTACCATGCAGTTTCGATGACTATTGCTTTATACTACCTACAGTATAGGGTTGGGGAAAGTGATGCCTCCTATCTTCTTTTTTCCACGGATTGCTTTAAGCATTTGTTCTTCCAAATGAATTCCAGAAGCGTTTGAAAAAGGTCATGAGTATCCTTAGAGGTGTTGCATTAAGTCTATACAATATTTTGTGAAGTATTGCCATTTTAATTATGTTAATCCACCCAATCAGTGAGCAGGGTATATGTTTCTATTTCTTTTCCATTTCTTATTTCCTGAAGCAATGTTTTACAATTTTCTTTGTATAGGACTTTTAGCACTTTAGTTAATTTGACTCCAAGTTACTTGATTTTTCTGAGGCACAATTGTGAATGGGGTTGTTTTTGTAATGTGATTTTTTTGTCTTTATTTGTATATAAAAATGGAAAAGGGCCGGAGTAATAGCAGAGCACAGAGCACTTGCCTTGCATGTGAACAACCCAGGATGGATCTGGGTTTAATCCCTGACATCCCATATGGTTCCCTGAGCCTGCAGGAGTGACTTCAGAATGTAGAGCCAGGAGAAACCTGTTTTATGCCAGGTGTATCCCCCAAACAAAACAAAACAAAAAAACAAAATGATCTGGGTGTTTAGTGTTAATTTGTAGCCTGCCACTTTACTGTACAAATCTAGTTTCTAGAAGATTTTTGGTAGTCTTTAAGATTTTCTAAACATACTATTATTTCATCTGCAAACAGTGAGAACTAGACTTCTTCCTTTCCTATTTGGATGTACTTGATATCTTGCTATAGAAGGTATTTCCAGTATTATTATGAATAAAGGTGGCAAGATAGGGCAACCTTGTCTTGTGCCGTATCTTCCATAAAAGGCTTTTAGTTTTTCCTCCTTGAGTATAATATTTGCCATGGGCTTCTGGTAAATGGTCTTGAATATATTTAAAAACGTTTCTTCAATTCCCACATGTTGAGAGTTTTTTTTTTTTTATGAATGGGTGTTGGATCTTGTCAAATGATTTATTTGCATCTATTAATATGATCATTATGATTTTTAATTTTTCTTTTGTTGACATGGTGTATTATATGTTGATTGACTAGCATATGTTAAAACATCCTAACATCTCTGAAATGAATGCTACTTGATAAACCATTGGATTCTATTTGCATGGATTTTGTGAGCATCTTTGCTTCTGTGTTCATCCAGGACAATGGTCTGAAGTTCTCTTTATTGTGACATCACTGTTTGCTTTTATTATCAGGGTAATGTTACCTTCGTAAAAACTATTTAGGAATGTTTCTGTTTCTTCAATTTACTGGAAGAGCATGGTTCTCTTGAAATGTTTCAAAGAATTTGCTAGTGAGTCCATCAAGTGGGCCTGGGATTTTGTTTTTAGAAAGACTTTTTAATTACCATTTTAATTTCATTAATAGTGATAGGCCTGTTAAGATATGTCAGATCATCTTGGGACATTAGCGCCCCAGATAACTTGGGATGTTTTAGGAGTGAAGAATTTGGTGGGAGAAATATATTTATCTCTTATAACCTTTTTATGCTTAAAGTTTGTGTTGTCTGATATTAGTATGGACATCCCATACATTTTCTTTTTTCTTTTTGGGCTACACCTGTTGACATTCAGGGGTTACGTCTGGTTATGAGCTCAGAAATTGCTTCTGGTTTGGGGAACCATATGGGATGCTGGGGAATTAAAGCACATTCTGTCCTAGGTTAGTGCATGCAAGGCAAATGCTATATCACTTGATCTGTTCCGGCCCTATGGCCATCCCAGTCTTTTTAGGGGAGTTGTTTGCTTGAATAATTTTCCTTCAACATTTTACATTGAATATATGTTTGCTCTGTTCTGAGGTATATGTTGCAGGTAGTAAAATGTTCGATTCAATATTTTGATTCATTTATTCTCTTAATGGCTGCATTTAGTCCATTGATGTTGAGAAAGATGATTCTTCTGGGATTAAGTGTCACCTTAGTGTAGGTGTTTGCTGTGGTTCTTGGGTCTGTCTTGCTTTAAAGTAATCCCTTCAGCTATATTTTTAAAGTTGGTTTTGATTATATAAAGTCTCTGAGCTGTTGTTTAATCTGTGATATTGTTTATCCTTCCTTCAAATCTGCATGAGAATATAATTGGGTAAAATATCCTTGAGGAAACATTCATTTCGTTGAATTATGTTTGTATATCCCACCATTGCCTTCAGCCTTTAAGAGTTGCTTGTAATAAATATGCTGTAAATCTTAAAGGTGATTATTTTAAAAATATAATTTCCCGTTTTGATTGTGCTGCTTTCAGTATTCTATCCCTATCTGTGGTTTTCATGATTATGACTATTTTGTGCCATTGCATGTTTTTCTTTGGATCTCTTGTATCTGGTAATCTTCTTGATATCCAGAATATGTTTGCACGTACTCCTTTAGTTCTGGGTATCTGCTCAGGAATTTATGTCCTTTATTTTTGAATTCTTCAATTGGGTTACCTTCCTGGGTTTCTGGACCTCATGATTCTATCTTGTTTTTACTGAGCTTATCTCAGAGTTCTATTGTCGCTGTTTGCTTTCTTTGATGATTTTTTCCAGCCTCTCCTGTTATATGGAGGCGTTATGCAGCTCATCTTCTACATCACTGATTCCATCCTTAGTGGCTCTTATTCTGTTGGTGAGGCTTTCCAATGAGGTTTTCATTTAACCTACCAAGTTTTTTTGCCATGATATTTCTGTTTGTAGTTTTCTCATTTCTACTCTCATATTCTTTTGAGTCTTTGTGATTATCCGTTCCATTATTTCCTTAAGTTCATAGAACATCCCTAACATTTGCTCTCTAAAGTTCTGATCAGTGATGTTATATAGGTGACAGGTGTTGGTTGGGTCTCCAGAACTAGTACCATCAGTGATAAGGCATTGTGGGGTTCTGCATAGTTTTCCCATTGTAAATTTGATGCATAGTAATGTTATTAAGTGTTGTGTTGCAGCTCCTTGACCTGAAGTAATGAGCAGCAGAGTGATGCTGAGCAAAGCCAAGTGGCTTTGCTCTTGCTGGTCTGACATATTCAGTTAAATTCAAGTTGGGTTTTTTACCCCAAAACTCCAACCACAACTGACTGGTTGCTGCATCTAGGTTTAGGTTGATGTACCAGACATTTGATTCCAGCTGGTGCTTTTTTAATTGAGAATCTGGCCATTGCTTACACCATTCCTTCATGTCTGACAAACTCATCTGGCTCCAAACTAGGGTTTTATTCCCCAAACGCTGTCCACAGCTGTTCACATCTGGGCCTGGGTTAATATACTGGAGGACTGATTCCAGCTGGGACTTTTCTAACCCAATCACAGGCCACTACTTAGACAGTTCCTGCTGATCTGACCATAGATTTTTTTTCTAAAAGTAATATCACTACTAGTAAATGAGTGAAAAATTATTTTTTTCAAAATTTTTTTTTTTGCTTTTTGGACCACACACTGTGATGCTCAGGTGTTACTCCTGGCTATGCACTCAGAAATCTCTCCTGGCTCGAGGGACCATATGGGATGCCAGAGATCAAACCAGGAGCGATTTCTGAGTACATAGCCAGGCATAACCCTTGAGCTGAGTCACCTGGTGTAGTTCAAAATATGCCAGGTCTTCAAAAAACTAAAACAATGTAATGCTAACCAGCATCTTCCTAGAACCCCATATTATATTGATCTATAGCAAAGGAGAGTCACTATGGCATTTGGAATCATGGAAGGCATCCATGTATCACAGAATACAACAAAAAAAGTAAAACCAACAATAAGACAGGAAAATATCACTGAATATTAAAAACAATCCTACAAGACTAACAACATTCAATTTTTCATCAACTGAAGAATTTGGATTTTGGAAAAATAACATAGCAAATATGTTTTAATGTTTGTCATCTGCATTAATATGTATTAATATGTATTAATAACATTTGTTTTTATTGTAAAACATACTAAATCATCACTGAAGAACCATTGATAGCATTTACTACAGATTTACATGATACTTTTCATCTGCCTGTACTATTTAACAATTCATAAATAATTTTTTTGTATTTTATATTTTGGGCCACACCCTGTAGTGCTCAGGGGTTACTCCTAGCTCTGCATTCAGAAATTGCTCCTGGCAAGAGCAAGGGACCATGTAGGATGCTGGGGATCAAACCTGCTTCAGTGTAATGCAAATGCTCTACCCACGGTGCTATTGCTCTGGCCCCAGAAATTCACCAATATTTTCTTAAACCACTCATCTAGCTTTTTAATTAATGTGACACATGATCATTACATAATACTAATTTCAAGTATTATATACTGTAATGTCAACTCAAATTATTTATTTTCTGTGTAGTTCTTTCTTTTCTTTTCTTTTTCTTTTTTTTTTGTTTTTGTTTTTGGGTCACACCCCACAGCGCTCAGGGGTTACTCCTGGTTCTATGCTCAGAAATTGCTCCTTGCAATTTGGGACGCCGGGATTTGAACCACCGTCCTTTGGTATGCAAGGCAAACACCCTGCCTCCATGCTATGTCTCCGGCCCCTAGTTCTTTATTTTCAAATGCACAGATTGACAAAGTATTTTTCTAAAAAAACAACCAAATATTTCTCAAATGTTCATGTATCAAAGCACTTAAATGTGTTTGATTCTTTTCATTTGAGTTTAATAATATTTACTTTTTTATTTTTTTTAATCATTTTTAAAGTAATACATGATCTTGATGAAATATTAAACATATTAGTAGAACAAATCTGAGTCCCAACACTCAAAGATACCCAGTCTAATGTTTTTTAATATTTCCCTTTTAGTAAGTTTCTGGGGGCAAAGGAAAGAGTATTGATATTAAGGATAGTTAAAATGATGCCCAAAACAAAAAAATGACTATACAAGCAGAAGTTTTTTTTTTTCTAGTTTGGGGGGGCCACATCCAGTGGTGCTTAGAGGTTACTCCTGGCTCTGAGCTTACTACTCACTCTGTCAGTTTTGGGATCTGCTAGGATGGCAGGGATCAATCCCAGGTTGGCCTCATGCAATGGTAACACCCTACCTGCTGTGCTCTCTTCAGTGCCAGAAGTTAGTTTTATTTTTTTAAAATGTAGTTTAAAATACATACAGTAGAACAATCAATCCTGTCTACCTCAAACTCACAAAACATTTTTTAATATGGTGGCTCCCTTGACCTGTAGCATGAGTCCAGATTTGAGATTTCTTAGAAAAATCTTATTTTTACATGCACATCACATGCCAGCCTACTAAAATCTCTGAAGAAGAAGTACAAGAATCTGAGATAAAACACATTGTTTAGAAGATGTCATGCAAATTTGGAAAGCATGCTTTTGGTAGTCAAACACTTGCAAAGTGAAAATGACAACCCAGTAGAACATTACAGCTGAAAGTGTTTTCAAGATGAAATCAGAGACTTTAGGTGGCCTTCAGCCTAATTAAAATGTTTAAAGAGATTTAATTACTAAATGCCAATTCATACAAATGTAAAGATCATTCCTACTGAGACTGTTTGATGAATTGAATGAATTTTTTAATCAACTGTTTGGCAAGCAGTTTAAGTTTTCTTGTTTGTAAACAGCGAAACTAATTCTAAACATATTTATACACATCTTGACAAGAAATATTGCCCTGTAATTAATCATTTTCCAGTCCCAATCCAGACAAATAAAAATACAGGTCCAAATTCTGTATTCCCTTTTTCTATAAAAGTCACATACATAAATTACATTAAATATGTCTGATATGTGCACAATACACTGGTCTTCTTAGGCAAAACATGCTTGACAATGTTCATTTAGACTATTTTCAATTATGAGTTGATAAATGAATTTGTCTACAAAGATGTACATTAGGAGTTTTAATAAGGTTTGATTAAAAAGACTTTAAAATATAAGTTTAAGATGTGTTTTAGTTTATGGGTCAGAAAAGGTGATGCTCAGAAATTACTTCTGGCTCTGTACTCAGGGACTCATTCTTGGCAATACTTAGAGAACCATATTTGATTCCAAGATTCTAAGGGGGAGGGCAGCTGAATGCAAGGCAAATGCCTTACCAGCTGTATTATTTCTCCTGCTCTAACATGTAATTTTTAAAGTAACAGTTGTGCTCAAAGTGGTTAACATTGAACATTATGTTTATTTTAATGTTTAAAAAAAAATCATCACTAGCAATTAGATCATGAAAGTATATTGTACTTTGCCTCACTAGTTTTATCTAACATGTACTCTCAAGATGTGCAAGTTGGGGAATCATTCTCAAGGTAGGTACCGAGTTAAATTCAAGGTCTATAAAATGGAATTAATTTTTATAAAACAATCATTTTGCCTACTTTTTCTAGGATTTCGACCTCATTTCCCAAATGCAATAATACTGGAAATACCATAAAACACTGCAATCTAAGCTCCAAAATTCACTAGCAAGTTGAACTGCGGCAATGAGAAAGAAAGAATATTATTAAGTCATTACAGAAAAACAGCTGTTTGTATAATAAAATGTTATGCTTTTATAAATGTGCAGGAGTGGGACATTTCTTCTGCTATTCTTTTAGTATTTACTGAGTAATTACTACATGGCAGGTACTGGAACAGATGGAAGCTATAAAATACAGCAAACCTCTGGTTTGAAGATGCTTACAATTGTGAATGTGGAAGGGAGAAGGGCTGTGTGGAGGGGAAGGAAAAGATCATTGACTCCAATGAAATGTGCATACAGAAAATGTCATACATTAAAAGGGAATATTGAATCACATTATAAGAATCTTAGGTCACAAATAAGCTTTATTACATGGTTTGAAAATCTGAAATCACATAAACAAAAATCTCACCCAAATCACACAAGAAATCACTATATTAGTTAAGGAGAATTTTATATAAAAAAAAAACTAAACATTTTAGAAAATCAAGATATTTACTTTTTAAAAAATGGCTTAAGGGACCAGAGAAATATACATCAAATAAGTCTCTTGCCTTGCATGTAGTTAAACAGTGTTTGATCCCAGAAAACTAGGAATATACCCGAACGTATAGCTGGGTATGGCTCTAAATAACCAAACAAACAAAAATTGGATTCAGGTAAAATATTTATATAGTTTTGGCAACTTCATTTTTAAAAGTATATCAAAATGCATGAAGTATTCATAAACATCAATAGCTATAAACCATGTAATGGTCAACAAAATGGGACTTGATAATTTTCAAATCACTCCTCTCATAACACTATGCAATAATAAAAATAGTGCTAAGTATTTTCATATTTATTAAGCTAAAAAGAGCTTCATGTAAAAGAACTATGTATTTTTTCATGTAAAAGAACTATGTATTTTCTTTTTTTTTTTTTTTTTTTTTTTTTGGGCCACACCCAGTAACGCTCAGGGGTTACTCCTGGCTATGTGCTCAGAAGTTGCTCCTGGCTTGGGGGACCATATGGGACACCGGGGGATCGAACTGCGGTCCGTCCAAGGTTAGCGCAGGCAAGGCAGGCACCTTACCTTTAGCGCCACCGCCCGGCCCCAGAACTATGTATTTTCATGCACGATAAAGACAAAAATTTAAAACCATCTGCTGGGTAAAAATGCAAGACTATGGAGAGTACTGGACCATTTTTTAACATAGAATCTATATATATGAGTGTATGTACATGTATAAGCATGATAAGCATGCAAATATATCAAAAGGATAAAAAGAAAAGCTGCACCTAAATTCTGACTATAATTGTTTAAACTACATAAAAATATTGCATTCTTTGATCACATATAAATAAAACTTCTCCCTTCATAAATAAAGCCATTATTTTGATTGTCTACTTAATCAGTTATTCTTGGTAATATAAAACTCAAATTCCATTAAGAGACAGATGAAAGCAGCATAAAAATATGATCTAACATCAAATATTACATGCTTTGGGGGGGCACACCCAGTTATGCTCAGGTGTTACTCCTGGCTATGTGCTCAGAAATCGCTGATGGCTCAGGGGACCATATGGGACTCCAGGGATAGAATCCAGGTCCATCCTGGGTCAGTCGCGTGCAAGGCAAATGCCCTACTGCTGTGCTAGCACTCCAGCCCAATCAGCTAAATTGGTTTTGTTCCCTGGCAACCCACATGGTCCCTAGAGTCTGCCAAGAGTAATTTCTGAGTGCAGAGCCAGTAGTAGCCCTTGCGCATCTCTGGAGTTGCCTCTCAAACCCTTAAAATTAAGGAAATCTCAAGACCTCTCTCTCACAAGAAGTACATCTGTTTTCTTAAAGAGAAACAAGCAAAGAGTAACACCTCATGAGCAGTAGAAAACTAACAAACTTTCTGTTGAACTTCAAGTTTCAGAGGCTTCTGATAAAAAAAAATATATGGGTGGGTCTTGAGCTCTGGTCCTTTGGGCCTGGGAGGGCCTTCCTCCCTTCCTGGAGCAGGATTTTCAGCCGGCATGTGCTGGCTCCTGGCAGACCTCCGTATGTGCCAGGGGCCACTTGGCCCAGCCTAGGGTAGGGGGGCCCGGACCTGGGTCACCCGACCCCCCTCTCCCCCTTTCCTCCGGATCTCCAGGTGGGTTTCTGGGAGGACCTGATGGGGCACCCTGGGTTTTCCCCACTCCCAGGCCAGCTGTGGAGATTGGCCTAGGGTGGGGCTTGAGCTCTGGTCCTTTGGGCCTGGGAGGGCCTTCCTCCCTTCCTGGAGCAGGATTTTCAGCCGGCATGGGTTGGCTCCTGGCAGACCTCTGTATGTGCCAGGGGCCACTTGGTCCGGCCTAGGGTAGGGGGGCCCGGACCTGGGTCACCTGACCCCCCTCTCCCCCTTTCCTCCGGATCTCCAGGTGGGTTTCTGGGAGGACCTGATGGGGCACCCTGGGTTTTCCCCACTCCCAGGCCAGCTGTGGAGATTGGCCTAGGGTGGGGCTTGAGCTCTGGTCCTTTGGGCCTGGGAGGGCCTTCCTCCCTTCCTGGAGCAGGATTTTCAGCCGGCATGGGCTGGCTCCTGGCAGACCTCTGTATGTGCCAGGGGCCACTTGGCCCAGCCTAGGGTAGGGGGGCCCGGACCTGGGTCACCCGACCCCCCTCTCCCCCTTTCCTCCGGATCTCCAGGTGGCTTTCTGGGAGGACCTGATGGGGCACCCTAGGTTTTCCCCACTCCCAGGCCAGCTGCGGAGATTGGCCTAGGGTGGTGCTTGAGCTCCTGAGATTGGCTTGGGGGGTGGTGTTTGATCTGTGGGGTGGCAGATAGCTGGTCAGTTATACTCAGCTGTCACTGGCAATTTCATACTAGTCTACATGATGCAAACCGCGTGGGGGCTAGTGCCCCCGTGCGAACATATACTCCTCCCAACCATCAGTACCCCCGATTTACCCTTCTTAACTTCAATAATACACAGTTCTAATCTCAGACCAAAGAACATACAGTGGATCTAACAATCCCAGAACTATTTAGAAGGACATAAATTAAACACATATATCTTTTAAATATTTTATATTTTCTTTAACAGCTGTAACTCTCTCTATATTCTTCTACCATGATGTTTCTATCCACTTTTCATCTTGTCTTTTCTTTGTAAGCTGTTCAGTAAGGATTGTTGGTGGAACTGTCCGTCAGTTTAATGCCTATGATTGAACTATGTCATGGAAATTGCTGGTCTTGTTCCTATTGCCTCCAAATGGGCCGATAACGCTTCATGGCATTGATCTTTGTTTGCATAGACACATTAAAATAGGAAAATACTATACCTACAGATAAGTTCTTATCTAATAAATCTCAGTACAATGTACCTTACACCCTGAACATTGATATAATGACCTGGCACAGGCCTCAGAAGAAAGGGCATCCTCCATTCACGCCAGAACCAGGCAAGCTATCTACGAAACATCCAAGGTCTTTTATAGCAACAGCTGGAAGCAGTCCTCTACCAGGAAAGACACTACCAAGGGTCTGACATCGACCTCCTAAAAAGAGACTTCCGTTTACACTGAGAAGACTTGACAACAACAATGACCTGCTCTACAGGACATGGTTCTCTCTAGTGCCCCTTAAGTGTGAGGTGAAACGAGAGGATGCTCTGCACCATCCTGACTGCAATATGGGATATGCAGACTCCAGGACCTTTAATACAGAAGCATGATACCAACAACAGAGACTATGTGAGGAATGAAGGTGTATTGCCACTACAGACGATGACTTGAATTGGACAAACTAGTTTGCCTGGAGCCTAGAGTCAGTCCTGTGCCAGGAAACTTCAGGGGTAGGGTCTCCTTGTATTTAGACCATAATTTTTCTTTCCATGTCCCTTATATTTTGGTGGGCCTATGCAAACAAATGCCACTCTAACACCATTTTTTACTATTTTCCCTTGACTCCAATCCTTAAGAAAAACAACCCCCTAAAACTTTTGAGGTTAACTTAAACTAGTAAGCATGTGCATGGAACTAGATAAATGTACTTTGCCCTCAATGTTTAAGGAGTTACATAAGTCTAATCTCTTTGGATTATATTGTGTGCTGCTAAGAAATAGTATGTAATACAACTGGGGATTTGAGGGACAAAGTAATTGTATTGTACATGGGTTCAGTTTTGTTTTTCTTAATGTTCTTTGGTTGAAAGTTCAAGGCTGGGATATCATCGATGGGACTACCGAGAATTCTGCTTATGGGTGATTGGGCTTCCACTGTAACTTTACCCTGTCCTCTTTCTTTGCATCTTTGTTGTCATAATTAAAAAATAAAAATAGTTTAAAAAAACATAATTCACTGGAGTAAATGCTGCAAAAAATATATATATGAATGTGAAAACAGGCAGTCATTAACACATATGTACTTTAAAAGTAGCAGAGGAAGTTAAAAGGTCTCAAAATTATGTTGGTCCTAAAGACATTCAAAGGGAAATATGTGAAGATTTTAACTTCCTGATGATTAGTCAGGATACTTCCAAGTCTTTGAAATCAAGATATTAAACAGGAATAGTTCAACCACCCTTGACCCCAGAATATAGAATGAAGATTAAAAAAAAAATTGAGGGGAAGTAAAATGAAGTAAAGAGGCCTGGAAGAAAGAGGTCCTGGGTTAATATATTTAGAGGTATGTTATGTGTATATATCTCAACAGCAGAGCCAACAAGACTGGAACCACAGTAATCAAACTGAAAGTTAGCAGGTTACAGGCAAGCTAAAAAGGTAGAAGGGAATATGGTAAAACTAGTGGAGGGAATTTGGCATTATGGTATCTGGTGCAGGAACATAGTACATTAAGTTCAACTATTAATAACTTCGTAAATCATAATGTCTTAATTAAAAAAGAAACTTTAATATCAACATTTTGGTAGCAGTGACAAGCATATCAGCACATTTAAATTTTGTTACTGTTATTTGGCCATACAAAATAAATCATTTTTATTCTGTCATTATTTAAAAATAATTCAATGTTTTTAATAAAAAGAAATTGTATTGGGGCCAGAGAGATAGCATGGAGGTAAGGCATTTGTCTTTCATGCAGGAGGTCATCGGTTCGAATCCCAGTGCCCCATATGGTCTCCTGTGCCTGGCAGGAGCAATTTCTGAGCCTGGAGCCAGGAATAACCCCTGAGCACTGCCGGGTGTGACCCAAAAACCCAAAAAAAAAAAATAAGAAATAGTATTATAAAAAGTAAGAACATTGTGCTAATTGTCATAAATTAAATATAACTATAAAGTAGGATTAAAAACACTTTAAGAATTTAAATTGTAGCTAGACACATCCTGTTATAGCTAACAGAACAAAGTGTCTAAACAAAAGAAGTTTTCTTGAGATTTTCAGAAGTGAAAAGACTAGCAAATAAGCTCTCATTTATTTGTAATACTGTGTTATAAAATTTTTCAAGGAAAGGAAAATTATAAAATAAATATAGTAGAAAATACCCATTACTCATTATCTAGAGAGCACTAATTTGCTTTTTTGGTCACATAAATTTACCATTAGGCATCTTCCTATCTATGATCCTTGGCATTTTAACAGCCTTATTAGTCACCTACTGAAAAACACCAGAAGTTCACAATGTAGGTTTTTTTTTTTTTTTAATATTGTTCTATAAGAGAACACAGACATTTTCTAAGTCCTTTGCATATCCAGGAATACTTCTTTCTATTTCTGGTCCATTCATTCATTTCTTCATTATCTCTAAATAGTCCCCAACAAACCTGCCTAAACAAGTTATTTACAACTCACCTAGCCTCAGGCACAAGAAACTTAGGCAGCAAGGTGTTAGGACTGTGTTTTTTACTTAAGGTTGCTTTTTTTCCCCTTTGTGAAGTGTTTTCTTCACATTCTATTATGGACATGAAAATATATCTTAACTCAAGTGACCTAGCTACACAACAACACAACAAAAATTTCCAAACTGAAAAAGTCACAATGAAAAAGTATTGCAGAAGATAACCATAGTTAGTGAGTGAAGGTGGTAGCCCTGAAACCTCAACAGGTAATAAGTACCTATATAAACTCTCTGATAAAAATTTTAAAAAGAAAACGTTGATTTTGTTGAGAAGCTCAAAGGAACTATGGAATGGACAGACAATAGGTGATAGATGTTATGAGTGCAGAAACGAGGAAGCTACAAGCAGAAATGACAGAACTAAAAAGTTTGGTAGGTGAAATAAAATCTCACTGGAGGGTCTAATCCAGGGGTCTCAAACTCGCGGCCTGAGAGCCGTTTGTGGCCCTCCATACAACATTTTGTGGCCCGTGGCCAGCCTTCAAATATCGCAGTATTCGCAATTATTTGCTTACTAAATAATCACAATAAAAATAGCATCAGTAAGAAAAAAATCGCATTAAACATTTGCATACTGCAAGCAGTTTCATTCGGGGTTTGCAAATGTTTAATGTGATGTTTTGCGATATTTTTCTTACTAATGCGATTTTTTTATTGTGATTATTTGGTAAGCAAATAATCGCGAATACTTTGCGCCTAGCGCAGACGTCATTTCCGCTGCTCCTGACTGCTGTCCCTAGAAATTATTGAAGGCCTAAGGGAGAGAAGGGAGAGTTTATTACAGAATTAGATTTTGTCATACCTTCATCATGACTTCATCAAAGCCTGCAGTGAAGAGAAAGATTGATGACAAGCACAGACAATTTCAGGAAAAGTGGGAGACACAGTATTTCTTTGTTGAGCACAGGGGCATCCCCACATGTCTTATTTGCTCAGAGAAAGTTGCAGTGCACAAGGAATACAACTTGAAACGCCATTATTCAACTAAACATGCTGAGGAATGTGCAAAATATCAAGGAAATAAGAGAGCCAAGCGGGTTGCTAGTCTTAAAGTATGTTTAATGAGGCAACAAGATTTCTTCAAGAAAGCAACCAAAGAGAATGTTGCATCAGTTGAAGCTAGTTACATGGTTAGTGAGATGATTGCTAAGGTAGGGAAACCATTCCCAGAAAGAGAGTTTGTTAAAAAATGCATGTTACAGGATGCAAGTTTTGTCTGTCTGGAAAAGAAAGGTCAGTTTAGCAAAATCAGCCTTTCTGCCCACACTGTGCCATTTCTGATGTCAAGTGACATTTATCATCAACTGTGTGAGAAAGCCAAATGTTTTGATTCATACTCAGTTGCTCTTGATGAGGGCACAGATATAACATATAACAGACACTGTGCAGCTCACAATTTATGTCCGTGGTGTTGATTGCAATTTTGAATTGACAGAGAAGCTTCTCATAATAATTCCAATGCATAGCCAGACCACCACTAATGAGATATTTCGTCATCTGTGTGATGCCATTGAGAAATCAGGTTTGCCATGGAAGAGGTTTGTTGGAATAATAACCGATGAAACGCCATCGATCACAGGAAGGAAAAATGGACTGGTGGCACTTGTTCAAAAAAAAACTTGAAGGGAGTTTAGAGAAGGCCATTGCTCTTCACTGCATTATCCATCAGCATGCCCTTTGCAGTAAATGCCTGCCTTGTGACAATGTGATGTTGAAAAGGGACGTCAACAACTAGTTACACCAGCCCCCACTGCTGTAGCTCATGAAACTTAAAGGTCAGGTTGTATCTAACCCTTTTCCCTTATAAGGAACTTATATTATCTCAGTGGATGTTATGCCCTTATAAGGAACTTATAATTCCTCAGAGGATGTTATGCCCTTATAAGGAGATCATCTCTGTCCCCTCTCCCTCTTTCCCTTCTTATGGTATATAAGGATGAACAAAGAAAGCCACGTGGTCCTTTGACTCTGTTTGGTTCTGAACGTGCACTGGACCCTGGCCAGCCAGAATAAAGAACCCACTTGAGCTTTTGCCTGAGTGACTGTCTCTTCATTTCTCTGCATCAGTGCAGCATCTGGACTAATGAGCCTTACAATGTCTGGTGTTATGAAATGCATCAACCAAATCAGATCCAGGGGCTTAAAGCACAGGAGGTTCCATACTTTTTTTAGAGAAAATGGAGTCAGAATATGGAGATGTGCTCTGTTTCACCAAGGTACATTGGCTCAGCAGGGGAAATATCCTGAAAAGATTTTTTGAGTTGAGAAAAGAAGTGAAAGCCTTCATGGAGAAGGATGGGAATGCTGTTTTTGAGTTGAGTGATCACAAATGGCTTATGGACTTAGCTTTTCTTGTTGACATCACACATAAGCTGAATGTACTAAACAAGATGTTACAAGGCCCAGGGCAGCTTATCAGTGCTGCCTATGACAACGTGAGAGCATTCTCCACAAAACTTGTGTTATGGAAATCCCAGCTCTCTCAGACAAACCTTTGCCATTTCCCAGCATGCAAGGAACTTGTGGATGCAGGCATACCATTCAGTGGTGAGAAATGTGTTGATGCTATTTTTAAGCTAGAGAAGGAATTTGATCACAGATTTGCAGACTTCAAAAAGCACAGAGCCACTTTCCAAATTTGTGTGGACCCCTTTTCCTTTGATGTGCAAGATGCCCCTCCTGTGCTTCAAATGGAGCTCATTGACCTGCAATGCAACTCTGATCTCATAGCCAAGTTCAGGGAGATTAGTGCAAAAGCAGACCTGCATGGGCAATTTTTGAGAGAACTGCCCCCCAGCTTCCCTGGGCTTTCCCAAATGTTCAAGCACACCATGTGCCTTTTTGGGAGCACATATTTGTGTGAAAAGTGATTTTCCTCACTGAACTTCAATAAGTCAAAGTACAGATCTAGACTTAATGATGATAATCTTCAAGCCATACTTAGAGTCTCAACTGCTTCCTCTCTAAAGCCAAATGTGTTCAGATTTGTGAGAAGAAGCGCTGTCAAGTCTGGCAGCAAGCAATAGGCAAAAGATGCCATGTTCAGAAGAACTGTTCATGATCTTCACTCAATGTTCTATTCATGTTCAGAAGAAATAATTAAAACTGTTAATAATGACATTTGAGGACTTTTTTTGGTGAAATCCCTCATGTGGCCCTGCCTCACCTTGACTTTGCCTTCTGTGGCTCCAGGTAAATTGAGTTTGATCCCTGGTCTAATCTGTAGAATAACAGTAGTTGAGCTTCAAAATGAGAAGCAGGCAACCTCCAGATAACAGTACAAGGTGGGGGAGGGGAAAACTCAAAATGAATGAACAGCTGACAAGAGGAATTTAGGATGAATTCATAAGGAATAACATAAGAAATCTTGATGTCTCAGAAGGCCAGAAAAGACTCTGATAAAGAAATATTCAGACATCACTGCTGAATAGTTTCCAAAGCTGGAGAGCACATGCACACCAATTCAATAGGTCTAAGAGGTGCAAGCTGAAAAATACCCCAAGGCATCTAAAAGCCATAGACAGAATACTGAAAGAAACAAGATCAAAGAAGAAAATTAAATAAAAGAGAACACCTTAAGAATTACAGTCGACTTACAAAATAAAACCCTCTGGGCATGAAGACAGTAGTGGGATGAAGTGAAATAAGTCAATGAAGTGAGTGTATCACTAAGAGTACCTGGGCCCTACCAGTGCAGTGGTAGGGCGTTTGCTTGCGCACAGCTGACACAGTACTGACCGAGGTTTGATCCCTGGCATCCCATATGGTTCCCCATGCCAGGAGCGATTTCTGAGCGCATAGCCAGGAGTAACCCCATAGAGTCACCAGATGCTGCCCACTCCAAAAAAGAGTACTTAGACTCTCACACAAATTTGAAGGAACGTAATGAGTAAAGAATAAATCAAAAACATTAATATTTTCAAACAAGAAAAACCAAAAAGATTATTTTAAAACAATACAAATCCCTCAATGCCCAAAATTTGGAATCATTAGTATCCAAGAATAATGACTGAATAACAAAACCATGTTACATATATACAACAGGAATATTGTTCAGACATAAGAAAAGATCAAGTCATGAAATTTGCTGTTACATGGAGGGATCTGGAGAGCATCCTGCTGACGAGGTTGGAAGAAGAGAAACCAATACAGAATGATTTCTCTTATTTGCATGATATAAAAGAACAATTGGGAGGATAATGGATACTCAAAGACAATGGAAACAGGAAAATTGATATTCAGTAGGAAAATACCACTTGGCATGGGGCAGGGAAGGGACAACATTTATGCTTTAGGGAAGCATTCAACTGGGAGGTAGAGGTGGTGTTGTAAGTTGGGAAAATGTTATGCATGATCCCTATAATACTTACTGTAAACCATAATTCAAGAGCTTATAAAAAGTGCCTCTGTTAGAAGTAAGCTGGTGGATTTCGGGCAAATAGATGGTAGGGTCGAGAGAAGTGGACACTGATGATAGGATTAGAGATAAAACATTATTATTACTTATACATTATTATTAATATATTAGTATTACTTAAACACAATCATGAACAACTTTAAATTTCATGGTGACTAATTTAAAAAAATTACTTACAATCTGTTGCTGACTCTAAAAGATACAACATGATATAAAAGGGCATCACATTACATGCCTACATATGAGAGAACATTATTAGTATCTTTCCTTTTGACTAACTTCACTCAGCACTTTACTCTCAAGATTCATTTGCATAGTAGCAAATAACATGTATTCATGTTTTCTTTAGGTGAAAGGTATTTCACTCTCATATGCATCATAATTTCTTTATCCAGTCAATTATCCTTGAATACTTGGGTTGCTTTCACGGTTTATTCTATTGTAAATAGTAAGGGGATTGCAAATAGTCAAAGGCTATTTGAAAACTAATGTACATATATTTTCTTTCTTTCTTTCTTTCTTTTTATTTGTTTGTTTTTGGGCCACACTCAGTGATGCTCAGAAGTTACTCCTCGCTATGCATTCAGCAATCACTCCTGGCTTGGGGAACCATATGGGATGCCTGGAGATCAAACCCTTGTTCATAGGTCAGATGCATACAAAGCAAATGCCTTTGCTGTACCACCACTCTGGCTCCTTTCTTTAAAAAATTTTTTATGTATTTATTTTTTGGTGTTTGGGCCACACTGGCTACTCTCAGGGTTTACTCCTGGGTTTGTGTTCAGAAATCATTCCTGTTAGGCTCCGGGGACCATATGGGATTCTAGGAATCCAACCCAGGTTCCTCCTGGATCAGCTGCTTGCAAGGCAAATGCCCAACCACTGTGCTTGGCCTGGCCTGATTTGAATTCATCCCATTATCCATTTGACCTTTTGGTAACTCCAGAAGTTAGGATCTATTCAGAGTTCATTATTTGCTGGATCCAAGCCTAGGTCTTTTTCTTTACAGCTTTGCATTATTTGTCCTCAAAAGTGTTCTAAAAAGCTTTTCAAATTATTCTCAGTTTATCAGTAAGTAAAGGTAACAGAGAAAATTAAAAATCTGTCCCACATCTGTCTAGCATTACATTCTATAACTGAATCATTTTTACTCAATGATTTTTGTAGCATTTTTGCAGTAAACCTCATTTAGTTCATGTATATTTCTTCTAACACCTTTCATGATTACAAGCTTTTCAATCTGTGGCTTCTGCTGGATGTGCTTCCTGTATTTTATCTAAAATACCCTCATTTGTTTAGACTCAACTCATGTCACCACTCTAGTGACAAGAGCTTAAAAACTTTAATAAGTAAGCATTAAATACATGACTAGGTACTCAGGATTTGCAAGGTCAAATTTTTCATTTGATAAACCAAGTGGAATATTTTTAAAGCAAGTTTTCAGATAACCAAGAAGAAAATATTTCTGACATCCAGTAGTTAGAACAAAAATGACATTTTTAGTTTTGAATAAATAACCTATTTCGAAGTACCCAAATAGTTAGTAAGGAATTTATATATGTATTCCTAGGAAGACTATCCTCTGGAATTCTTGAATTCTCTGTTTCTTGACCCAGTTGCCAACAGCAGCATTTTATTTCATTAAATGAGTTTTTAGTGGATATGAAATTTTATTCTTTCCTTAAATTTATTTCTGGTGATTTGTGGTGATTATTTTAAGTGGTAGCTGAATCTCTCAGAATGTTTATAAGACTACTTTCTAAGTGAGAGGTCATAGATTTACAGAACTCTAAAATTTGAAAGGATTTCAAATATTATTGAGTCTGATGGATTCATATATTAATGTATAGGTGAGTGCCAAGGGCGGAGCAAGTCCTAGTTTGTAGCATTTGACAATTTCCAGTTTATTAATCCTATCAGACCTAGTTTTTAGTTACTGATAGCTTAGCTATCTGCTTACATAATGCCTAAATTCATAGCCCAACTCATATATTCCAACTTTGTTATTGATACTAAATAACAAAGAGGAATTAGGATAAGAATGATTATGTCCTGGCTTGCTTAATGAAAGTGATGATAAGTTCAAGAAACACACAAATAAGCAATTTTGACTTTGAACATCATGAAGTGTGCGTAATATTTCAAGCAATGCCTTTTCATGAAAGTCCAAAAAAAAAAAAAGCTAGATCATTTATGGAACCTAGCACATGGAGTCACTGAGAAAGGAATTTGGGATATACTGTTACATATATGTTTAACTATTGACTGAAAATTTCACAAAGCATTGGACTTACAGAAGGAAAATTTTATTGCCTCAACTAAAAGCTAGGATAACTGAAGTCTAGACAAGGTTTTATATGTAATCTGAAAAAGAAAGAAGCAAACAATAAAAGAGAAAGAATGAAGAATTAGGAACAAAAAATATGGAAAGCCAGAAAAGACTCCTCAACATGTGTTGTGTGAAAATTGGTTGGTCAAATTAAATAAAATCAGATCTCCTTTTAATTCCATATAAAAAGGTCAATTAAAAATTGATCAAAAACCTTAATTGTTCAAACCTTGAATCTGTAAGGTACATAGAGTAAGATGGGGCAGAACTCTTCATAATACTAAAGCTAAAGATTTTTTTATACATTTTAATTGAATGCCATAAGATACATAGTTGCAAAGATATTTATGATTGACTTTCAGGCAATGTTGAACATTCATTCCTTACCAATTCATATTTCCTGCCACCAATGGCTATTGTTTTCTTACTGTCCCTTCTCCCACCTCTCTCTCTCTCTCTCTCTCTCTCTCTCTCTCTCTCTCTCTCTCTCTCTCTCTCTCTCTGGCTCACTTGCTCACTGGCTCACTTGCTTTCTAGAGGTACCTTTAAGGATGAAATGCCATAGACCAAGAAAGTGAAAGCTAAAATAAACAAGTGGACTACACTAAGTCAAGAAGTTTCTGCACCTCAAAGGAAATAATGACCAGACTACAAATGTAGCACCCAGACTAGGAAGAAATAATTTTTCACCACTAATCTTATAAAATATTAATATCCAAATATATAAAGCACTGGTAATACCTTACAAAGAAAAAACAACCATACCCTATCACAAAATCGGGAGAACTAAGGAACAGAAACTTCCTCAAAGAATAAATACAAATGACCAGAAAGGCATATAAAATCTCTATATCACTAATCATAATCATTTCATCAGGAAATACAAATCAAAACAATTGAGTATCAACTCATATAAAAAAGTTGGCATTCATCAAAAATAAACAAAGAAACAACAAATAGTGCTGTCAAGGATGTTGGGGAAAAAGGGATTCCTCATTTACTGGTAGTGGGATGTTGACTGATCCAGCTTTTTGAGAAGGCAATTATGGGCAATTCTCAAAAAAAAAAAAAAATTAGGAACTGTGCTTCCATATGATCCCACAATTCCAATCCTGGAAATATAATCCAAAGTACCCCCAAGCACAAATAGAATACACAAGTGTATTCCTATATTTATTGCAGCACCATTAGCAATATTCAAAATTTGAAAACAATGCAAGTTGATATGACTAGGTAAAGACACTATGGTTTATATACACAATGGAGTACTACTTGGTCATACTATGTGGAAAAATCTGAAGTATCATATTGGGTGAATGCAGTCAGAAAGGAGACACACACTCAGAATATCTCTATCAATTGGGGGAAGTAAACTTTGTAGGAGACTATCAAAATGTCCAAATGCCATCAATATGGAGAGCAAGATTTTCCTAGGAAGCTTGACACTCTGATTACAGGAGTGGGGGAGGGAAGAAAGTTAGGGAAGAGAACACGAGGACAAGTGGTTAGAGAAAACATGTTTTACCACAGAAGCAGGCTGGTGACTGGGAGGGAAAAATAGGGACACTGGTGAAAGTTAGCAGAAAGTTAGTGAAGGGATTTGTATTGGAACATTGTTATGCTTGTTACTTAGCTTTTGTAGTTTTTGTAATCCATTGTGATTCATAAAAATAGAAAGACAATACACTAGTAGACCTTGACGTAAAGATATTATTAATCTTTATTCATCCTCAGCACCTGGAATAGTACCCTGCATATGCAGAAAATATTCAATAAATGATAATAAAATGTAAGCTCCTGACGCTTGTGAAGCTACAAAAGCAGCCCCCACTACGAATGGTCTATGTATACAAAATGATACACTTTTCAAATTTGAACCTTAAACAGTGTTAAAAGTAGAAAAATTAAATATTAGTAATTATACTAGAATGCTCTTGTATTGCTAATATTTGTTGTGTGTGTGTGTCGTGTGAGTGTGATGTGTGTGTGTGTGTGTGTGTGTTTTGGATCACACCCGGCAGTGCTCAGGGGTTATTCCTGGCTCCAGGCTCAGAAATTGATCACTGGCAGGCACAGGCGACCTATATGGGGCGCCGGAGGATTTGAACCGATGACCTCATGCATGAAAGGCAAACGCCTTTTACCTCATGCTATCTCTCGGCCCCATAATATTTTTTATTATATGTGCTTCTATTCTCTCTTCTGGACATGACTTTCATGTTATTTATACTTTACTCCAAAATTTTGATATAGCTCCTAAAATAAAAGTATCTACTACACAACACAGTATTTAATTTAACTTACAAAAATTTCCTATTTATTTTATCACCAAATATGCAGCCTATAGTCAAAATTGCCGGAATTTTTCTGGGAAGGTTTCACAATAACTCATAATCCTAACTTGGAACCATTCAAAGGTCACAATACCTTGCTCACAGTATTTTTGGGATTTATTTCATTATTTTTCTGTCTTTGGATTTACTTTTCCAAGTTTCTTTTTATATGTAATGGATATATTGGTAGCAGGGGTGGGGTGGAACTAGGCTATTCACACCCATAACTCTGTAGGAGTTGACTCTGCTCTAGAATGATCCCTGGCAGTTTTAGGGGAAACAGGATTATAAGCATTGTTAGAGATCAAACCAGGTGGCAAAAAGCAAGAGAACAACTTTTTTTAACAACAGTTTTTAAATCTCTAATTCTAAATTGAGGTTTATAGATTAAAGTAATAAAGATATTGTAGAGAACACTGGCTCATCTTTCCCATTTTAGAGTAGCTCAAGTAATTTAGTCTATTTATTACAGGCACAGAATGGACTTTGCAGTTGACAATATACTGAGATTTTGTTGTATTTCCATAAGCATTTTTTCATATGTATCTAAATCAGTGTCTTTCAACCTTTTCCCAATGGTGGCCCACTTCCTATGATAATTCCCATCCTCATTGCTTCCCTCCAATGCTCTATTGGTTGAAATCATTACTCTTATGCTGTGGTCTCTCATTTATAAGATTTTACATCTGTGGCACCACTCTGGAATATCCGAGGGAACAGAGGAGGCCATAGAATTCCTGATTGAGAAATGCTGGTCTTAATTAACTCAGTTTAAAACACTGATCTATATAAGTACCTTATTGTCTAAAATAAGGGGAAAACAAGATATAATTTGTTCTTGCTCCTAAAAGTAGAATTCAAGATTATACATGATTGGAAATATAGTATACTTCGGGTGGATAGAGTATTCCAATTTAATCTACTTGGATTTTAGTAATTCTTGATGTTAGCACAGTTACTGTTTTTAAAACAACCTGTAACTTTAGATATTGGATAGAAGAGAACACAAACGGAACAAAGATCTTATTATGAAAGAGTCTATATAAAGTAGACCAAGAAAATAAAAATAAATCATAAAGAGACTAAAGATCTTAAAATATAACACTTAATATAATAGCTTTTGGGATTCTGTTCTCATAAGTCCAACTTAATTGAGAACTTCCAGGTTCTTATGGCACTCTTTAAATCAAACACATTATTACCACTGTTTATATTTTAAGCTATACAATTACCACTGATGGAAATAATAAAATCTCAGAATAATTCACTGCCAAAACATTCAGTAGTAAACAGCAGAAATATTGCCATAAGAAAGGCGTTTGCCCTTTCACTGCAGGAGGCCCATCGGTTCGAATCCCCGGCGCCCCATATGGTCCCCCGTGCCTGCCAGGAGCCAATTTCTGAGCCGGGAGCCAGGAATAACCACTGAGCACTGCCGGGTGTGACCCAAAAACCACAACAAAAAAAAAAAGAAAAATTTGAATTCTTAATTTTTTAAACAGAGCAAACTCTCAAAAAATAGACAATTCCATAGTAATTTTCAGTCCCCTTAAACTTGGAGACATGTGATTGTTTTCTGGGCAACATAAAAATGTGTGATGTCAGACATCTGATATCCTCTGTAACCTCATTTCACTCCTCTCCAGTATCAGCATCTCAATACCAATCAAAGCAGTAATTGAGTAAAAATATATATGGCCTGGATATGCAAGAGTCATCATATGAGTAGGTCTCTAGAAAGTGAAACCTTAAGAAATTAGTTTTTCTACTGGAGTAAATAATGTTCTTCAAATATTACTAAATATGTTTGCTTTCTCAATCTCCCCAGGGCAAATCCTCATTCAATACCTTCCTGGAGGACTTGATTGTATATAGATAGTGGGGGAAGACCTATCAGATATTAGAAAAAGAGGGGTTGTGTTGCTCATGGTATGTGAAGGCACAGTAAAAAATAAATCCTCAAAGAAGCGTGTGATAGTTTCAGTCATCTTCTTGAAACAAGGAAGGTAAAATCAATGTCAATGAGACAGAGAAGAATCAAAATTGGTGAGGAAAGAAATTTTAATTTCAAGCTTCTAAGGAGAGGCATAAATAATGCAACACCTAAACATTAGCAAAAAAATACATCATGTTATATATGTCTCTCTCAAGCTAAGAAGCTAAGTTTGAAAGTTTCTTGAAGATTATTAGTTGTGAATAATTAAAAACATAATGCACACATTTTCCAGAGAGAAGAAAGAGTTTTGGAAGTAACCATTAAAATGAAAAATCAAGTATTATATATATATATATATATATGTAAATATATATAAATGATTCCTGTTCATTTTGCCTTTTTTATATAAGACTTTTATTCTTTAAAAATTTAAAACTACAGATGTATAACTCATATACTTATAAAGTCAAATTTTTTCAATAAAAATAATTCAGATAGTCACACAGCATTTGATCATGAGATATGGAGGTCATACTGAATTAAAATATTTTTCCCCAAATGTTCTAATGATTTGCTTTTAAAGAATGAAGCCTTACTGAGTCCAGAAAGATAGCATCGAGGTAGGGCATTTGCCTTGCATGCAGAAGGAAGGTGGTTGACTCCTGGCATCCCATATGGACCCCAGAGCTTGCCAGGAGCGATTTCTGAGCATAGAGCCAGGAGTGACGCCTGAGGGCTTCCGGGTGTGACCCAACCCCAGCCCAAAAAAGAATGAAGCCTCACAGTGGTATCTGAATTTTGAGATACTGCTAATGATTCAGATCAAGATATTTGATAAGTAGATAAGAGTTTTGTTCCTCAGTCTAGTTTTTTGAAACAGCAGAATGAAATAGCTTTCATTCCATTCCCTGGAAATGGGAATAATTACACTGGAGGAGGAGTTTCCACTTGTAGCTGCTTTTAAATCTGTAATGCTCTAAAATGATATACACTAGAAATATCAAAAAGCTTTCAATGGGAAGAATATTTAGAGAACAATTTTTGACTTTGAGAATCATGTTCATAATAACCAGTATCACACTGTTTAGACAAACTTTGGCCTAACCCAGAACTTCTCAAATTAGAGATTTATAGAACAGAACTTACTCAACAGGGAAAATATCCATCCCTATGTTTGCATCTGTAGTTTTATGCAAGTTATCCTATGAATAGTTACGTTACAACTTTGAACAGAGACAATGCCAATATTATTTAATCTTATCTAGTTCTAATTAAATCAAAGCAAGTTAAATTAGGACTACTATTGATATCTTTAAAGAGAGCAGCTAAATTTAGGCCTTTGCCACACACAGACATAGTTGTAGGAGTTTTCTCTGTGCTGTTGTACATCGGTGAAGCAAGTCAACATTATTGGGGCATAGTACTTCTCACAAGAACCTGTAACTTACTATAGTGAAAAGGGTATGACATAATATACTACACACCAGTTCTAGCTCTACAGGAATAGGGCCTGATATTCTGTGCTTTTGGGAAACATTAAAGTATCATAGAGCAATTCTAACTACTCTACTGAAAAGGTCATTAGAAAGAAGTGTTGAAGAGAGCATGGCTTTCAGACAAAGTAAGATTACAGCCACCTTCAAATGAAAGCAGGCAGATAAGAAGGGGAGCATGCTCTGTTGATGCAGATTTACTGATTTTTTGAGAAAGTAAATGACTACCAACAATTAATTTTTGGAGTGGTGTAATACCCAGCAACTAGATTAAAAGTGGTGCTTTAAAGGCATTTTGTGCTTTAAAGACATTTATCTCATTCCAGTTTCACAACAAACTAAAACACTGACACTACCAATATCTTTATAGGTAAGGAATTTTTCTGATTTAAATATGGCTACCTCTAAGAAGTGCAGAACCTAGGGTAGGGTAGTTCAATGTAAAAAAAAACAAAACAAAACACTTCTATAAACTATGCAACACTAACAATTCATTATCTGATTTGACGATAACACATTTCCTTTTACTAGCTTTGTGTCTCTTCTGTAATGTAAAGTGTATCTACCTAGGTCCTTAAGATCCTGTCTGTTGTGAAATTATATGACTATACTAAAAGAAGTGCTGCATTTGTTGCTTATACTTCCATTCAAAGGAAACTGTTAGCATTGCATGACGACCAGCACAAAAACCCAAGCATACAAGTACACACTGAACTAACGCGTATAAATACAGACTGGGTGCTCAGCTGAGATAAGACATAAAAGAAAAAAAAAATCAAATCAACTTTATGCTCCCAAAGAAAATGGCCACTGATGCTTCCCAAGTAGTGTGGTCCTGGTTGATAACTCTGTGGCATACGAGAAAAGGAATTGGGGTGGGTGGGGGAGATTTTCCTTTTTGCACGAACTACAGCTGTCAAACACTACCCCCAACACTCATACAGAAGCATTCTAGCTTTGTGACTTACTACTATAAGCTTTGTTTTATTTCTAAAAATGTTTTATATCTATAAGTCATGGACCATATAGTATCACATGGCCATGCAACACCTCAAAATTTTCTGAATGTTAGTGTTATTACAGGAAATCTGATGGGAATGTTACATAGTAATCTCCCAACCTCAGTGAGCCTAAACAATAATACAGAAAACTAACTAGCTCCAACTACTTCCCAGTAAATCCTTAGAAATACTTCTGCAACACCATATGTAAATATAACAAATATTTCAAATTGATCCATGTTGATTAAGTTATAATTCTATTTGCCTCTGTGTTATAACAAGCAATCTGAAGTAAATTTATTTCTGCCTTCATGGAGGCAGACTATGATGGTGGATGGGAAAGTGGGGACAATGGTGAAAGAAAGGACACACTCGTGGTCCTTTATGTTTAGGAACATCTTCAAACCTGGAAGATTTGCTATTGTAAATCCCTTTTGATACCCAAATCAACAAAGCATTCTTGAAAGAGCAAAAGGTTTTTAAAAATGTTGTGAGCTATTATGTGGTCAATCATATTTAATATTCACATAGAGAACCAAGTTTTCATATGCTCTTAATTCAATCTGCACCTTATCTTGAAGGACAGTGAACCAAATGGAAGTTTATGTTTTACTCTGAATTAGTTATGACACTATTACAATTTCCCCTTTGTCTTCCATTTGAACAAATATGATATATTTGACAAACTACATTGAGATAGAGAGGGATAAAACATTACTCATTCTTTTTATTCAGTAATAAAAAATAACATTTTTCGATGGTCTTTCTCTAGTCAGTGCACTAGAAGAATCCTGTCAAATCCATGCTATTGATATCTGTTTAAAGGGAAAAACTACAACAACCTTAAGAAAATACTGGAACCACCTTTTATTTAAAAAAAAAACTTTCCCATATACAGAACAGGAAATTAAATTCCATTAACTTACTAAAGTAGCTGCAACAACAAATGAGAAACAAGATAAAGAACTGTCCAGTTTCTAGGAACATATGCAGGAAAGCTATTTATTGTATCAGCCAATCACTGCTCACTCCACTATTTCATCTCAAAATAGGCCTGCAGGGGATCAAAGGGTCTTTGTCTTTATACTGCTTTGAAGAATTTTGTTTGATTTTATCAAGGGCCCATTTAAAATTAGTCAACTAAATTATTGTTATAAATATTGTAACAAACAACATTTTTATTATGCCGCATCATTTTTATACAAGAAATTTTTAAAAGGAAAGAATAAAAATATTGGAAGTGTCCCATGGTAAATGAAAGTGTTCCAAAAACATTTAGCAATAAATCTGGATCAATAAGGAACAAAGATGTAAAGGTAAAATAGTATTAGATAGTAGAGTAAGTAGAGCACTTGCTTTGCATGTTGTAGATTTGGGTTTGATCCCCATATGATTTTCTTGTCTCCCACCCCCTTCTTCTCGTCCTTCTCCTTCATCTCCATTCTCTATTTCTTCTCCTCCTTATTCCTCTCCACCCTCTCCTTCTTCTCCTTCTCCTGCTCCCTCTTCTATTGTTTTCTTCTTAAATAAGGACTTTATTTACAAAGTTGTTAGAAACAGTGTCAACTACTCACAAATGTTCCAACTCCAAGCCTACCATCATTGTCAGTATCGTTACACCAATAATAAGTTTCTCTCCCTCTTCCCATCCTGTTTTCTTAGCAAAATCATCGTTTTGTTTATTTGTTTGGGGGTCACACCTGGCAATGCTCACGGCTTCATCCTGGCTCTGTGCCCAAAGGATCACTCCTAAGGGGAACCATTTACTATGCTTTGATTGGCTTTATGAAAAAAAAAATCCTTAGCCCTATGTTTTACTACTGCTCTGGCCTAGCAAATTCATTTTTTAAATCTTTGTTGCAAATTCATTTCTTTAAACAATATTTACTTATTATAGTTTTGGTCTCATATTATACTAACATTGATTCCTATGGTTTATATGTACATAGTTACCCCACTTCTACAGAAACATCGTAGCCAAGATCTTTGGCTAATACCTTTATGTTATTGCCCTGATCTTCTTAAAATCTGTTTTGCTGGTAGTCCCATGCCATACTCTGGTTTATATTTTATCCTCCCTAAAATAGTCACAAGCTCATTGTTTGTTGAAAGAAAGGTAATATTATCATGAAATTGAGAAAGAAACAAGACTTGGTATTTGGATATTAAAATAGTTTTTGCTTTAACTAGGTAGTATCATGAGAGTACTACCTAGTATATTATGAACTATAGTATAAGACCTGCTACTACCTAAGTTATAACTTCCAACGTTAAAAGTATGACTTAAATTGACTCTGAACAACAGTAGTGATAATACTTTAAATCTGAAGAATTTCTATGTAAAAGTTACTATTGGGAGTATTTGATAATCACATGATTAAAAAGAATAAAACTGATAATAATAGCAGTATCAATCATATATATTAAATACCCACATTCTTAATTAAGTGCAACAATACTTTATTTTAACCAAACTGCATGCTAACTTTTTCAAATATTTAATTAACTACAAAATTTAAGAATCTTAACCTTGGAGATAGGAAGTGCCTTTTGTAAGTTTTACTTCACAGTAAAGATATAGGATTCTTGGATTACCAAAAAAACCCCTACTGATCACATTGACATCCAATGAAGCCACTAATGGTTCCACTTTACTGTTGTGGAGACTGTAATATTTGGAGTACTGTAATTTACCACAGCTCTCATTTCCTGAAATTTTAAAGCACCAGTAGGAATTTAAAGATTTCTAACTTACTGGCTTTCAGAGTTCTGGGGAAAAACCTAGAACTTCTGACTTTTCATCGTTATTCTGTACATGTATAGTGATTCTGATTTGATCATTAAATAATACATTTAACTAAAAAGAAAAAAATGTGTTAATTCTATCTGTGTATTAAAGATGTTCACCAACAGAAAATGATTTCACTCCAAAATTATTTTTAATAAATAATATATGATGGAAAATGCAAAATGGACTAAATAATCATATTCATATATTTTACTGGCAATGCTTAAACTCCTTAGCATATATTTTCAAATAAAATGAAAATATATATAACATATATTTTCAAATAAAATGAAAATATATATAACATATATTTTCAAATAAAATGAAAATATATATAACATATATTTTCAAATAAAATGAAAATATATATAAGATATATTTTCAAATAAAATACAGAGCTGGAGCTATAGTTCAGCAGTGGGGTGTTTGCATTTGGCTGACCCAGGAGAGACCTGGGTTTGATCCCTGGCATTTTATGGTCCCAAGCCTGTCAGGAATGATTTTTGAGCACAGAACCAGAAGTAACATCTGAGCACAGCTGTGTGCAAAAAACAACAACAACACAACAACAAACAGAACAAAGAATATAAATTTTTATTTAGAAAATATTTTCTTTGATCTTTTTAGTTTTATACAATATTATTCTTTACTTTTCCTTGTTCACATTTGAGTGTTCACTGTAATTCTGGGAAACATTGCTCTAATCGAATTCACTAGGGCTGTATGCAGGCCTTGGGGTGTAAGGCCCAAAAGTTGTAACAAGGACTAAAGAGCATCAAGAAATAGAAAGAACTAAAGTGTTATCGTTGAGAAGAAAAGATCAAGAAGAGTTGCTTCATCATCTGTCCTCACATATCAGTCTAAATCAAACAACTGGCACAGAGTGAAGCAATATCAAGGAGGAATTAAAATAGCATTGGTACCACAGAAGACCAAAGAAACACCTCTGTTGAACACCAGGCAATTGGGTTCCACTATTTAGGAGTTGGAGTGCATCCCTTGCTACATATTTGAGGCGATTTTCTCCCAGGACATGCTATATTTTGTCTTCCTGAACATTTAACCTCCAGATTTGGAAAGCAAAGACATGGCCTTGGCCTATTCCTCTAGAGAATGCTCAAATGGTTACTGAAAGTGACATTTTTCTAATTATACTGTCAAGCATCAATCTAGGAAGTTCCCAGTTCTTCACTGCTTTGACTGACAGGGCAATCAGTGCTTTACTTAACACATAAGCACCAAGTTCTCCTGCCTAGTACACTCTGACAATGCCCGAAGTACATACAATTCAGTGCTGTAAGAAGGTAAAAAAAATCATTAAAGACATAACATTTTGCAAGCGAAGGAAGCCACCCTTCTAGAGAATAGCACTTTCCTGACTGATATCTCTTTGAAATGAGATATTTCCAATTCTGGTGGGTGTATTTCCAAATTTACATTAACTTTGAGATTTTTAGGATTTACTTTGTACTCACTGGGACTGTTAAATTCAATCTACAGGGCTAACAAAAATGCTTATGTGAAAGAACAAGGAGTTTCTACATGCTCGGGGATGGAGTAGGAGTATAGATGCCTCAATTCTGAATCAAGATTCCTATTGCTTATCTGTCTTACACACTGGTCTTCTTAGGGATAGAAGAGTAAGGATGTGACACTATAATTGTTATAGTAGAAAGGATTGTAATTCAAATTTATAGTCAAATTTTAGTCATTTAATTCTCTTTTAAAATTGTCATATTTTTGTCAGTTTTGTTCTTAAAAAAGACACAGTATATAATCTCTGAAACAATATAAAGATATTAATAAATCATTATTCCAACTGCTCTGAATGTGATGGTAATGGTCTATGAGAGTTGCCTTAAAATGTGAAGCTGCAAACACAGCATGGTGTTTCAAAATGGGATATAAAGTAGGGTAACAAGATGACAAGTCAGAGACCCCAGGTTAAGCAGTAAAAGAGTCTCAGGAAAACCACTACCTGCAAAACATCAAGCGGGGCACCTGGAGTTATTCTCCTAATCATACTCACAAACCCACCCTAATTTCAGCATTTCCAAGACTTGGAGAAAAAATGGTAATTAAATAGCAGATACCTCAGAGTGGCTTAGACTAAGACTAATACGAATACACACTAATACTAATACCACTAATACATTTTAACTAGAATCTGTTTTTCACACTTCCTTTTCTTCCACTGTTTTCTTTGTCTCATATTTCCTCATTTTGTTTATAGTTTCTCAGAATCTTTTTGTTATATTTAAAATAAAACTTAAGCTTTCCAATTTGGTCTGCAATTCTTGACTGTGCTAGACTCAGCTGATACCTCTTCTACTCCCTCCCTCGCTCTCCTGAAAGATATATCCCTGCCTTTGAGTTTTTGAATATGCTGTTCTTTGCCCTTTCCACTTAGCCCCAGACAACTGTATATTAATTCCTTTCTATAGCATTCAGGTCTCAGTTCAAATGTGACCTCCTTATTTGATACCCTCCATAGTGATTCATTTAAAAGCTATTGCTTATGAGACTATACCTCAATTTCACAGCTAAAAAGAGTTGGAGCTGGTTACATTTGTGTCAAGGTCATCCTTCCCTGGTCTGTTTCAGCTAATGACAATAAGTGTAAAGACAGTAAGTCAGACATCTTCCACAGAGATACAAATGGAACTTCTCTATTATTTTTCTTGGTTTCCAGGACCCTCCCTGACAACCTCACAACTTCATTCTGCTCACCTATGTAGGGTGCTTTCCCTTACAACCCTCTTTCCTTCTCTCTAGCACTCAGGATCAGACATACATTGCAGTCTCATAGCTCCCCAAGTCTCTCCTAGGTTGTTCTTTATTTGAACACTTTTCCTAAAACAGTTTTGCACATATATCCTTATCTGAACACTTTTCCTAAAATTTGCATATATATATATATATATATATATATATATGAAGAATTGGTATCCCTGATCAATATAGTATCAATATGGCTTAGTTTTCTGTCTTTGTAATTACAACTAAGTCAAATAATCTGCAATGGTACTGCATAATCTGCATAATCTGCATTTTACTAAGTCAATCAGGTAGTTCTTAGACTTGTTAATGTTCGAGCAAAAATGGACTAGAATCAAGTAATCAATTACAGTCACTAGAAGAATCAGGGCTCAGTTCTATGAACTGCTAGTTTAGTTCTAAGCAATCAATACCACTAATAACTCACACAATGAGGGACCAATGAGATAATCAAAGGGCTGGAACATATGCCAGGCAAGCATGAGGCAGTAATTTACAGACTCAGCACTGTATGGCCCCCTGAGCACAATGGTTTAGTCCTGGTGTCCCCAGCACTGCTGGGTTCAAGCAACAACACGCCACTGCTTCTTAGTACTGAATGGTTTAGCCACATAATTGGTTTGAGTTTCATTAGGAGTGGCCCTGGGGAAAATTGGAAAAAACTTAAGATTTCCATTCCCAGTAAAAAAGAAAAAGAAAAAGAACCTCACATTTGGTTTAACACAACCTCAAAGTATCTATGCTTTGGTATTCTGTCATAACAAAAGGATTTTAGAATTGATCAGTTTTTTTATGACATTTTTTTAAACATATGAATTTAACAGGTGGGAATGACTTTCCAGGTTAGTAGAAGGAAATTCTAGGACATTGATTTGCTTGTGAGTAAATGTTCCATGTATACAACTGAGTGCAGCTTTTAGGCAGTGAAAATAAACTACTCAGTATATACTACATTGTTGAAAGAGAATCTTAATCTTATGTTCTGCCATTACTTATGTGGAAAAGCAAGAATGCTATCAAGATGGCATCAGGCAAGATGAAACGGCACTAGAGTTTGTCACTATTGATTTCTACATGGCAAAACCTGTGTCTTATTCTCTCTTTTAGATCTCTCCTTTTAGATCAAGTGTGATGATCTTCAGGAGGAAATACTAAGATTTTGGCAAACAGTGATGGCATAGCCCCAGGGAAAGTATGAATGAATGAAACAAATGATTAAAAACATCTGTATGGTAAGGTATGAAATATTATCTAGCTGAACCTCCAAGATAAAAGGATATAACATGCTTTACTGCTTACAAAATGAAGGTGGCAAAAGCTTGCTTCCGCACATAAATCTCTATCTCGATGGGGAAAGGTATATTATATTCAGCACATTATAACTTTAGCTATAGACTTAGATTGTGAAATATAGAAATAATAGCTTTGCTTTTAAAACTGAAATTCTAACTTCATATGTACAATAAGAATTAAACAATGAGTATTCTCACACAAATTGATAACTTCTTGCCTACAAAGTTATGTATAGAATTTCAAACTATTTTCTAAGATATGTTTTATTAAACCTCATTAGGAGAAAGGTATAAATAAATTTAATCATGCAATTACATTTTCATGTGTGTTTTACCACATTAGCTAGAATCCCCAAGTTTACAAAACTAATAGCTCAAATATACTTTGAGATTTCAGAAATTGATAAAAATGTTTTTAATTTTCTCAGGATTTTTTTATCAAGAGCAAAGTGTTTGGTTAAAGTGCACATCATAGTTGCTTATGCTTTACAGAGATCATCTCTGACAGGTAAAATGAGGACAAAAGTATCTCTACTTCCTTCCTTATTTTAAAAAAGGATGAAATGAAAAAGCTTGAGATGACAGATCTTTCAAGTTGAATTTCTGCAAAAGAATAATGTCTTTGGAAACTTAAACTGTAATTTTACCTTGAACAAATATAGGTTAGAATGTCCTTGAAAGGGAATACTCGAAAATTATAAAATGTTTATCAACTCAAAATACCTGAGTGATGATTATATCCACATGACATAATAACCAAGAGCTATTGGAAATGAGTAAGAACTGAAAGTATTTTTAAGAGTTTCTATGTCTTCCTGTTTTATTTAAGGCACCCAACAAACATACAAAATCATTCTATTGGTATGCTCATTTTAATGGTAGGGGATGGAGAAAGAGTCCCAGAGGAGTTAATTTACTTTCAAAGGTGACAAAGATAAAGACAAGACTGGTATTTAAGGGAAGTTGACGTGCAAGCTAGTTTAGGCTCTAAAAGATCAAACTAGTATTGTAAAACATTAAGCTAAGTACCCTGAAGCTTATAATTTATGTCTTTAAGAAACTTTACTGGAAAAACAAATAGAAGAGTACGTGATATATGACTGTTGATCAGCAGTGTATCAAATATGTAAACCGAAATTTTTCAGGAGAAACAAATCACCATAAAAGGAGTACATTGCTTCAAGTCACTAATATCATTAAACTCCATATTAAATAAAAGGCAAAAGTTGTTTAATGGGTCAGGAAAAGAAGTTCAAACTTCGACTCCTTTAGTGGTATACGTGAGGGGTCAGAGCACTAGTACTTGCCTAGCTTTTGGAAACTCAATCATTCTAAGACCATCACACTCTAACAAAAGGCCTACATGGGCAGATGAGACAGGGTATGATTGAAGAAATAGTAGGGAGAGATCTACAAGTGAAACTACATGGTAGGTTTCAAGAAAGTAGAATACACTCATGGGCAGTGAACCTACAAAACAATGAGAGAGAAAAATAAACAATTCTAAGCTACTAGCTAATACTACTCCTGAATATGGTATCTTAGAAGCAAAAGAATAGGGGAACAGAATTGAATGCAAAATTGCTAATGTGACTACAAAACAAAACCAGTAGCAGAGTACAGTTTGCTATATAACAGGAATCTATCCTGGATTTCAACCAGGTCTGAAGATTTCATAAAGGTTGTCTTTGCATAATTGTATTTTTAGGTTAAGCCTTAAAGCGAGATGAAAGGAAAACACAAAAGTTTATGGCAATGATTTAGCAAAGTTCTGCAGGTAGTGCAGGTTTGCTTGTAAGGAGTCTTGTAAGCAACTGGCAGTGAACTGCATCCTAAGATGGCAACTATATCAGAGAAGTGAGATTTGTAGTTACTATGGCTGTCATGGAGGATTTTAGAAGACTTCAAAGGGGATCTGGCTGGATATATTGTCTTAAGTGATTCAAATACAGCATGCCCTGAAGTAAAACTTGCTTTTTTTATTAGTTGTCACATGGTAGATAAATCTTATCTTATAAAAAATAAAAAAATTCTCATTTAATAATTTATTAATCATATATTACATTTAAGTATAGAAGCCAAACATCAAACTGATTTAATTCAAGGAATATAATTTTGTTTAGCTTAATACACTAAAAGAAAATAAAACAAAATGAATGGCATGGTTGAACAAGAAATTGAACTGAATTAATTGCATTGTAGGTAATTTTCTCAAGTTCTAGCCATCCAGAGATGTGTATATAATGAGTTTCCTTAGATCTTCCTTGAGAACTTCTGTTCCATATTTCTGCTTCACTTCAGTTTAATATTATTTTATTTCATAGACCTGTTTTTTTCCTTTAACTGCCCAAAAGCTTTCAATAGTCACAATTATCTCTACTCATGACTCATGTTCAGAAAAAAATGGACAGCTTCCCCTAGCTGTTCCACATAAGAAATACAACATCTCTCTAACTATCATGGGAGGACAGCACTTTGCTGTTTTAGGGCAAACAAACAAACACAGGAACTTAAAATACAGTGACAAGAATAACTTGAAGCATTTAAAACAGTGTTTCTACCAATACTAGAATCTCAATAATCATGAATTTTTTGCTTGTTTTATGTGTCTTCTTAAATGAACGAGAATGTGTAAACAACAATTACTAAAAATTATAGTGCTAGTGAATACATTATTAGGATGGTATTACTATAATTTGGCCAAGTACCCAGTGAAGATGGAAAGCTCTCAGCCTTGAAAAAAAAGGCTGCCATACATGATCAATGAGGAGAATAACGTGCCAGCAATGTAAGGTGAGCCAATGTGACCTCTATTGTTAGCTGAGGCAAACACTCCTAAATCTTAAGGCAGAATGACTGGATTGAAAACGACTTTATCCAAGTCAACTTGGTCACACTATAAAATGCTAATTGCTCCATCTACACTTATAGTCTGACTCCAATTCTCTAAATCAAGGCCCTTAATATCCCATTTCATTGAAACCAGAAAACCCCATTTATCTAGTTATGGGGAACAATGCAGACAAAAACAAAGAACACTTGGAAATTACTCTATAAATGGCTGCATCTTGGCTGGTCAACAGATATCTTTTCATCTCTGAAGCTGAATACAAAAGAAGGGAAATGATATTGATGAAAAAGAAAATAAAAAAATTGATGTAGCAATTTTAGGGAACAAAGTTCGTTTTTGTCATTTTCAGTAGGACCTATGTGATGGGCTACAACCAACCTGGCTCTGAGTTCTGGAACTGGACACCGACTCTGCCAATCCAGTACCAAACAATAAATTGCTTTACTGGAATAAATGGAATGCAACTCTTTTCCTGCACAGTTGTGATAACTGAGGATAAAGTATATACTAGTAACCTGTTCCCTCAGAGATTAAAATGTCTAAAGATAAATACTTAATGCAATACACATAAAAACAGGAACACCGAAGAATATCACAATTGCTACAAATTGAATGTACTAAAAAAAAAACTTGACTGTGTTTCAGAGTATCTGATGACTTGATGACATACCAGTTGACAGACAATAAAAATTGCAAGCTCTTCTTGTGGTAGCGAGGGAGCATACTGAGGCTATATGCTTTGTTGGTGCTCAGGAGCATATGCAAAGGTGTTTCATAGACCTGCAATGCGTGGAATCAAACCTGGTGCCTCATACATGCAAATCTCATACATGTTCATATAACATATATGTGTTATGAAACTTAAGCCACATCACTCATCCATGAAAATGCAATAACTATATTATACCATTACTGAAAAATAATCAAATCTAGTTTTATCTTCATTACTTATTTTGGCCACCCATGAAAATCCATATCATGAGTTAGTAGAGAATCTAGCAAATAAGTCTTTTCTTGGACTTCAGTAAAGGCAATTTTAACATTGTTCTATGAAAAGGTGTTTTTTATTATTTTATATATAAAAAAGTCTAATTTCTATTCTTGCTCTTTGTCTAGAGAAGTATTTTCTAAACATGTTTCTGACCAAAGCCTTTTTCTAGCCTTACTTCTTTCTGGAGTGCCGTTTCCTACAGTGGTTCCCCTAGTCTCATTTCCTGGCTTCTTGCATTATCTTTACCAGTGGCTTCCTCAGAATATCCTGGGCTATATAGTTTCCAGTCAAGAATTACTGATATAAAACAATCACCATTTTAGCACCAGATCTAAAATGTAATGGACACCCTTTTGTTATAAAATATTTTACATTTTTTTTAAATCTCATTACAGATTCTGTTACTGGATCATCCTATAATAAAATATCTTGATGATAATAATTTGTTTTTAATCTAACGGTTAATATTTCAATAAATTCATTTAGCTCAATTATATATAGGCCCTCTAAAGATATCTGTTAATATCAAATCATCTTTTAATCAGTTTTTATTTAAAATTTGAAATCATTTAGAAAAATATTTCTTTGTTCAGGGAATGATGGAAGCTAATGGTACTCCATTAACTAGTTTCTTGAGAACCATTTTAAGGTAGATAGCAAAACAATAAAATTCCACCATGTTTAGATACTAACATCTATGTTGAAATCCTCCATAATGACCAGGGCATTAAATTGTAAAATTGAATTATTTAAAAAAATAAATCTTCTATACTTATTTTGGAAACTTGAAAGAAGTGATGTAGAAACTAATTAATTTTAAAAAAAGCATAAAAGAAAATGTCTTAGACACTATTTTAAAAACATGTTTTTGTTTGTTTGTTTGTTTTTTGCTCCAAAGCACAAAGCATATCATTAAGGCTCAACTACGCATGCAATAAAAGGTATGTAAGGCTAGATATTGCACAATTTAGTTGGGGGAGGATCGAATTTACTCAACCTCCTCTTACAAAGAAATTTAATTTGTGCAAACCAAGTTTCTTTTTGTATTTCTTTAAAAGATTATTTCTGAGTATCCTGGACTCCACAAGCAAAATAAGAAATTTGTACACAGTATTTAATTAAATCAATATACTTTAAATCAGCAAAACAAGAGTTGAGGTTGATAACTCTTGCTTTATCAAACCTGTCTTGTTCTTTTCTAAAAGAGCTGTCTAATAATTATAGAAATTAGAAAGTCAGCATGATTATGTAACTTTAATATCTTATGTCATATATAGTTTATTAGATTTATGACAAATTCACATAGTATACTGAGATGCCAAGGATTCTAGAATTTATATGTTCTATACAACAAGAAGAATATTGCAATGTTGAAGCCTCTAAATACTACTCTCAAATGAAGCTTATTTTTCTTTGTTCTTGTTTATGTCAATCTATAGATTTCAATATATATACCAAGTAATTCAAAGAGATGAGACGACTTAATTTGCTTGATGACTATATAGGGGTTGGCTCTATTTCAGAGTGCCATGCCAAATCCTCCTATTTCTGTCAAATTTAACTTGTCTTATGATATTGCTTTATTTAATATTTAAATGCTCTCTCTCAATTCTAAGATACTGTTGCATATAAAGTTAGTTTTTTAAAGATGCTTCATTTAAAATCAGTAGCACATATTTCACTGGCTCCATGCAGTCTTTATTTTCATTCTACATGTTCATGTGTGTGTAATGTCCTATACAAATGTCCAAATCATTCACAATTTTCACAAGCTCTTATTTGGTCCTTTTCTTTTCCAGAGAGTTCTCCATTAGAATAGCTCAATTTCAGTGCAAGGAAGTGGTAAAAAATGAATTTAGAATAAGACTTCATTTCTTTCAAGTTCTTTAAACAATATCAACAATCATACACAACCAGAAATATTATCTACATCTTCTGAACTACTCGTTCATGGCAATGAGGCCATATTAGGCCAACTCTAACTGAAAGGAAATCTGTACTGATGAGAAAACAGGGAAAGATGAAAAAAGAGAAAGTTCATTAACCAGTACTGAATAAGAATGCAAGTATTGGAGTAATACTTTTAATCAGTTATGTAAACGAATGTTAAGTCAACAAAGAAATTTCACAAGAATATTACTGAGTTTCAATATTATGGCTAGCTAGCAATTTCTTTTTTTTTCTTTATTTTTGAGCCACAACCAGTGATGCTCAGGGGTTACTCCTGGCTATGTGCTCAGAAATAGCTCATGGCTTGGGGAACTATATGGGACACAGGAGGACTGAAGTGCAATCCATCCTGGGTCAGCCGGGTGCAAGGCAAATGCCCTACAACTGCACCATAGCTCTGGCCCCTATGGCTTGCTATTTCTGATGTGGCATAAGAACGTAGTTTCCTATTTTATATTTGCAATATATATGTAATAAATATAATTAATATATAAAAATAAATATAATTAATATATAAATAAAATATAATAAATATATAAATATATATAATATAAATATAATTAATATAATATAAACCTTAGTTAACCTAGACAAAACTTAAAAGACGATAGAAATGTCCTTTCTTTTCTTTTCTTTTTTGGGGGGGAGGGGGACACCTGTTTGATGCTCAGGGGTTACTCCTGGCTAAGCGCTCAGAAATTGCCCCTGGCTTGGGGGACCATATGGGACGCCGGGAAATTGAACTGCAGTCCTTCCTTGGATAGCACTTGCAAGGCAGGAACCTTACCTCTAGCGCCACCTCACCGGCCCCATCCTTTCATTTTTAAGAAAACTATGTTATTTCTCATTATAAAAATGGTGAAAGAAACTTTCTCTTCCATGAGTCAAAATCTGTTTGGCTTAGAACTTCTTAATAAAGAAGCATCTGTCACAATTTAGATAGTAAAACCCCAAGGCAGAATTCAAGAGTTTGGCTTCCAGGAAATAGTAGAAATAAGCAGTTTGGATGAAATCGTGTAATCTATATTATTCTATGACTTCACTAAAAAGTTACACCTTAGAACTCCCAACTTGACATTAAATGATCTATTGTGCATGAAATATTCAAATCTGTAACAACTATAATATGCATTTCACAAGCATTTCCTTCATTTATTCTCTTTTAAAGGTACATCTTGTTCTAAACTATCTGGAAGTATAATTTTACTGATGCATGATAATTAACATTCTTTCTTGGAATTACAGAATTTGAATTTGCATTCTTTCTATCTTCATCCCCCTTCTTTGCAAAGCTCATTTTTCTATGTGATTCAATTTATATGTAACTCATGTATACACACACTTTTAATCCCAGTTTAACCCTTCTATAAAGATGAGAAACTGACAGACAGGTCTATGTTTATGTGAGAGAAGGACCAGTTTTTCTTACTATAATCTAGAAGCATACATCAAGTAAGATTATTCACTAAGCATGATTCCTCAGAGTGCCTTGAGCCAATATTTCCAGATTATAGCACTGGAAAATAAAAATTAAGATATTTTTTATTTTATAAGAAAGATTTAAATAATTCTATACTCAAAAAAAACATTGATTCAAACTCTGGATTCTGGTTTTAAGCAGAAGCCAAGAATCTTTTCAGGTGGTTAATTTAGAGAGAAAGATCATATCAAATTTACTACATATATTTTGTTTATTTTTGTTTTGAGATCATACCTGGCAATACTCAGGGGTTTACTCTGACTCCTGGCAGGACTCAGAAACCATATGGGGTGCTGAAAATTGAACCGAGATCTGCCACCATGTGCAAGGCAAGAGCCCTACCAGCTTTTCCTACTCACAGTATGAAGAGAAACTATTGAAGTCTATGACATGCAAACTCCACAAAGAAGGTAGTTATGCATTTGATTGTTTTTCTCCTGATTCTCCTCCTCACAGAGTAGCATACATAGAGTGCACATTGATTAACTATTTGGGTTGAATATGGTAGCAAGCTTAACACAAAGATTGGAGAGTGCAGTTAGAGTAGAGATGGGTCTAATATGCAAGGGAAATTCATGGCACCCACCCCTGCATTTGCAGTAGTACAAATCACAATGCAAAAAAATATGAGAGAGAGGGCAAGAGGGAGCAACAGAGAGGGGGAAAAGAGAGTAAAGAAGACAGAGACAAATAGACAGAGAGAGAGAGTGAGAGAGAGAAGAGAGAGAGAGAAGTAAAATCCCTGCCCCAAAAGCAGGCAGAGGGAAAGGATAGGTGGGAGGAGGGTGAGAGGGAAATTGTTGACATTGGGGACAGGAAATGTGTATGACTGTAACTCATACATGAATAACTTCATTTGTGAGAAATAAAGCTGTATTATGAACAACCTTGTAACATGGTGTTTAAATAAAAAGTGCATTAAAAATGTGAACTCTGTACAAGTGAAAAATTAACATAAGTATGAATTACAGTAGTTAATAATTATTTAGGACTAAATCTGTGCTAAGAAATTACTTCAAGTAATACTATTATAAATATAAGTTAACTTATTCATCTCCACAAACCTATAAATGATGCTAAATCATGTCCATTAATTTTTGGGAGGGCTATACCCAACTGTGCTTAGGGCTTACTCATGACTCAGCACAAGGATGAATACTGACAGGACTTGGGAGAGCCTATGTGGTTCTAGCGCTCAAACCCAGGTCAGTCACATGAAAGCTAAGCACCGTAACTGCTGTTATTTCTATTGTCCATATTATAAATGAAAAATCAAAGGCCTCATCAGTTTTTTACCCAAGGTCATTGAAAGTGATACAGCTCCAATAAAAAATTGTTCAGCCCAACTCCAGATCCCTTTTCTTACCAACTAGACAGACTAACTGCTCAATATGCATAAATTAGTATCAAAATACCACCTAACTCAAGACAGCCACCTCAGGCACTGTTTGGATGAGATGACTATCAAATACCAAGCACAATGCTAAGCATTTCATGTGGGATTTCATCTACTATCAACTAATGAGCAAATCTATTGGATGACTGCACTGCCATTCTATTCAAAGGATGCGGGTCTCCAAGGGAGTTGAGAGGGAATAAGAACTGACTGTTCATTCCATAATACTCATTGGATCAGCAAAAATTTACAGTGACTCTAGTGCTTAGCAGACTCTAAAATGTGTGAGTAATTTAAAAAATCATCAAAGCAGGGCTGGTGAGAAGTACATAGACACTTGAATTGCATGCTGCCAACTTGAGTTTGATTCCAGGAACCCTATGTGGTCTCTGAGCAGAGTCAGGATTGTCAAAGCTAAGCCAATTTTAAATATAAAATTTGGCCTTAAGAGAGATTTCCAATGCCTTATGTTCTCATGTGCTTCAACTGTGTCATAAGTTACATAGTTGAAGAACACAAGAACAACACAGAAATATAGAACTACAACAGCAGAAAGCTAGCTCATGCCTCTTTATATCTGGTCCATCCTCTGACAGAGCCAAAAATACTCAATAACATGATACAAATTCAAAGGTAAAAAAATAGTAATGAGCTCTTAGATTGTTACTGAGCTTATAAACTAGAAGAAAAATAGAAAAATATTACTTATCTGATGGAATTGACATAAAAGATGATTTTAAAGATCTGAAAGAGATCCAATAATCTAAAAAGGAGCTTGCACAGAGACATCAAAATAAAGGAACATTAAATTATATTTTTTAAAAAAATCAGCCATCTTTTTTACTCTTCATACATTCAAAAGAAAATTTCAGGAAAGACCTCGTGTCATGTATCATTATGCGTCGATTTTCTTGATCAAACATAAGAGTCAATTTAACATCTCTGTCTTGAAACACTCTATTATCATGACATTTGTCAAATAGAGAAAGATCTGACCACTTCTCTTTTCCCCAAATAGCACAAGGAATCCAGATAACAAATGAAGTTTGTACTTGGTAACAAGAATAGACAGGAGACTGAATCACAGCAAAACACTTACAAATCAAGAGTGTGAAGAAAAGCATCGAGAGAGAGAGAGAGAGAGAGAGAGAGAGAGAGAGAGAGAGAGAGAGAGAGAGAGAGAGAGAGAGAGAGAGAGATTAAATTCAGGGAGAACAATAGTAGGAAAGAAATCTCTTGTGGAAAGAAACAGCTGATGGGAACTTAATCATTAGAAAAATGAATTAGATCTAACTCAATGACCAGCTAAGGATGTGGTAATTTTATAAAGTTTATGGAAAGTTACTTGAAAATTACAAAACTTGTTTTTGTATTCTACTTTCAGAAAGAAGAGAACTAAAATTCTCCACAATATGTAATTTTCAAAAGAAAGCCAATTGATAAATTTTACCTAAAATTAGAGGAACGCCCTTAGTCTTTATTTGGAATAAAACATTATTTTGGAATAATAAAATAACTGTATTTGAGGAAGAAATTTTGAGAGAAATAAGAGACTACAAGAATAAATAAAGGATGTAAAGTGTTACAGATAAATGAAAAAAAGGTGTTTACAGAATAGGGTCTGTAAAGGCTCAAGTAGAATATGACTTGAATATAAGGGGAAACACTTATTCTTAAAAAAAAAAAAACAAGTGTGTGTAGGGTATATTAAGAAGGACTTGCTGTGCAGTCAATAATAGAAAATAAAATCTAAGTTTAAAGATGAAAAAGGAAAGAACTGGTACAGGGCTGGGAAGGCTGCCAAAGAAGTTCCAGAAGTGAAGAGAAACCACAGAGCTACTGCAGTCACTCCAAAGCCAAATGCATGTGTCTCACAGAAGGGCTTATTGAAGCATAGACTGTTAGGAATCCAGGGCAGATTTTTTGATGTAATAGGTCTGAGGTGGAGCTATACATTTCTATTCCTAAAAGCTCCATGTGGCATCACCTGTTTAATCCATTGTATTAACTTCTATGACAACACTGAGTCACAGAGACCCAGGCTGTACAAGATCTATGGGCAAGGATCTCAGTATCATACCAGTTTACTTTTGGTTCTTCCAAGATGGCAGCAATCATTCTGGATAGCCACACTGTTCTAGTTCAAGGCTTCAGAAGAAAATAGCCATTTTCAGGGGTTTCAAGAAGCAAGTCAAAGATAAGCTTTGAGGCGCTGGAGAGATAGCACAGCGGAATTCGCCTTGCAAGCAGCTGACCCAGGACCTAAGGTGGTCGGTTCGAATCCCGGCGTCCCATATGGTCTTCCTTGCCTGCCAGGAGCTATTTCTGAACAGATAGCCAGGAGTAACCCCTGAGCACTGCCAGGTGTGGCCCAAAAACCAAAAAAAAAAAAAAAAAAGAGGATAAGCTTTGAACTTGATTGAGGTGCTAGTCAGAGTCCATCTCTAAGGGTAATTGGTGTTACAGATTCAGTAAAGCAAATGCCCAGATGCTGGTATTAAGGGAACTTTGCTGGCAAGTGGGAATAGAGAGAAGGGAATAAGAGACATCATATTTGATAGAAGCACGAAGATCAGAGAAAAAACTATTTCTCCAAATGAACAAAAGAGGCTGAAGAAATATAAAACAGAACAGCACAACAAGTTCAAAGCAAAGGTCAAATCAAAATGTGCCAATGCAATAATATTTTTCCCAAAAATAGGAGCTGGAGCAATAGCACAGAGTTAGGGTGTTTGTCTTGTATGCGATTGACCTAGGACAGATCGTGGTTCAATTCCTGGCATCCCATACGATCCCCCAACCTGTCAGGGACTATTTATGAGCACTGAATTAGGAGTAACTTCTGAGCACTTCCAGGTGTGCTCCCCAAAATCAATCAATAAGTAGTGTTTAAAATGTTTTTTCATAAATAAACACATGACGACACGACGTGGGTCAGTGCTTCTCACATTGGTGAGGATGCGCAAATTAGAAAAACTTCCTTGACATTTATATCAAATACTGTCACAGACTGCTTGAAAATGGATCTTCCAATTGCATGCCATGGCTATGACAATAGGAACATAGGTTCTACATCTATTTTTTTTTTTTGCTTCTAAAATTACCATAAACTGAAGACAGGCAAATAACTCCATTTAAAGTGGCTCTAGCAAATATCATACTCTGAACACTACATCTGCAGACCAGAGTTGGCCCAGTGTCTGTCATATCTATTTAATTCACTGAGAAAATAAAGTTCTATTTTTCATAAAATATTACTTATAAAAATAGGCATTTTCAGGATTTACTTGTGAATAGGAGTTTGTCTACCCTTGTTCTAGGACTGGGCCTCTCAAATCCTGATGTGCCTAGGAATAATCTTGTGTGACAACGACTTCTGATTTTTTATGTCTAATCTAAGCCTAAGAGTTTCTATTTGTAGGACTTCCATATAAAGTCACATTGACTGGTCATGGACTTCTTCTTAGTGTTAAGTATTCCTAGATAGTCAGAGAGATAGGTCAAGAACTGAAGTGTGTGCTGGCATGTAAGAGGCCTGGATTCAACCTACAGCACCACAATGTTCTGCAAATATGTCGGAAAAAGACTCCAAAAAAAATATAAGCTAGGAGTAGGTCATGGGCTTTGTTGAATGCATTCTCAATCCCTGTCTCTTCTGCCAAACCCCAAAGGCTATACACACACACACACACACACATATATGTATATATACATATATATATATATACATACATACATACATACATGTGGGTGTACCTATTTTATTTTATTTATTTTTTTTTTTTTGTGGTTTTTGGGTCACACCCGGCAGTGCTCAGGGGTTATTCCTGGCTCCAGGCTCAGAAATTGATCCTGGCAGGCACGGGAGGACCATATATGGGACGCCGGGATTCGAACCAATGACCTCCTGCATGAGAGGCAAACGCCTTACCTCCATGCTATCTCTCCGGCCCCGGGTGTACCTATTTTAAACCCTGAGACCCACCCATTTTTGGGAGGGGTCTTGGGAACCGAATAGTAGGTGTAACCTTACCTGCTAGACCCTCCCATTCCTGGGAGGGGTCATGGAAATGTTAGATAAGGCTTGAACCAAGGGAATTCGGCCCTTTTGGCTTTCACGCCCTTTTTGGTTTTTGGCGCCTTTTGGCTCTTTGCCCTTTCTGCACTGCTGTGCGCTCTGGCTTCTGGGTTTCTTTGTTCTGGTCTTTGACCAGCATGGAGCCCAAAGGGAAGATGGCTAACAGGAAATAAGATGCAGGGCTAGCAAAATATTGCTGTGCTTGAAAGGTTATGAATAGGCCACACACACGTGGTGGCTAGGGCTTGAATAAAGTTGTTACTTCCTGACGCCTAACTGTGAGTGAGTGATTTCACCTGGGCCTGGGACTCGCCAACTGCATGGAGGTTGCAGAGCCACGATGGCACGGAGAGAAATCCACCGCCATCCAGCGCCATCGTTAATTATTTCATGCTACACATACATACACAAAACACAGTATAAAATATATATATACAAAACACAGTATAAAATGGTCATTTCCCTTATGTCTGCTACCCAAGTACCATCATTGTTGATTCACAATGACATTATGAAGATTTTAAGTCTACAATGCCTCACAGAGTAACACACTACTTTAGGGGGAAAAAAAAACGAAGCAAGTAAAATCTGGGTGGGTCAAAGGTTAAAACTCAAAGTAGATTTTCTTTTCAGTCCAAGTGATGATCCTAAGGCCTCAGAGTATTAGAGCAGACACCAAAATGTTTGCTGAAAATATTCTACTGGAGTTTTAATTGAGAAAAAGGGATGTGTCCAGAATGCTTACAGATAACGATTAATGAAAAAACTCACAGATAAGCTGGAAGAAAAATAATTAACTCAGAGTTGAGCCAGATGCCCCTTAGGAATGCTAACTAATATGTCTATTGAAAGTACTATGTTTTTTTATAAGCTCCAAAGGTAATATAAAGTACTCCCAAGAGAGTATCTTGAATAAGTAGATAAAAAAAGTGCCATGGTTGTACACAAAGGATCTCTAATTACAAAAGAGCAGCCCCCTAACTAAGGCAAAGTTGCAGTGTAAACTATTTCAGCCACCAACACTTGTTTGATGATTTGTAAATGTTCATAACAAAGCAATTTGGTAAATTAATCATGAATAAAAAAGGATGGATAGGAGACAGCGACAAATATAAGGAAATACCATGATTGGCATCAGTTACTGCCTACACACTTGATCTGAAAATCATGTAACAGCTATGCCACTTCTTTATTCAAGCTAAATTAATCAGTAAAATTTAAAAAACACCATAAAATAATTTATTTAAAGCCTATTTTTCAAATAGACTGCCCTATGCCTGCCTACTGTTGGATTGCATTTTAATACTTTATACTTTTCTGTTTTTGTCTCACACCTAGCTATACTCAAGGCTTACTCCTGGGTCTAAACTCAGAAATCACTCCTGGTGGGGATTATGGTATCAGGTATAGAACCAGGATCAGGTGCATGCAAGTGCCTTATTCCCTGCACTATCTGGGTCAAGGCATTTATTTCATATTCATAGAATTTTCCTATATTCTCCATTTACAATGGCAACTCTTAGAAAAAAAATTTTTGACTGTCATTCACTACTCGATAATCCAGGATCGGAATGTCTGATATATATAAATATACATATGCATACATATACAAACATATACATTACATACAGACACAATATATTCTTATTTAGCTCATGTTTTTGAATGGGTTTCTCTCTAGCTTAACTCTTCTGTGATCTCCAACATGCAGGGGCATTTCCCCCAACACCACAATAAAGTTAATTTGTGGGAAGAGTTTAACCAACTTACTGCTGATGCCCTGACTTGTACCACTATTGAGTGTATTAATTACCATTCTATATTCCAGTTCTCTCTGACTGTATCTATTGTGGCTGATTGCAAGACATGAGTTCATTTAAACATCTACATAGAGTTCTTCCCTCTCTTGCTGATTTGACCCTGGAAATCACTTAGTCTTAACTATGTTTCTTATTAGAATTTTGCTTCCAACCAAATTTTGTCAGACACATGGCACCAGTATCTAGTTTGGGAAATGATTTCAGGATGAGTCCTATTAGGTTACACTTTATTTTACCTAAAACAAAGATCATCCATGGTTCATTTGTATGTTTGTTTACAACTTGGATTTACCCCAAAACAGAGATCATCTTACTGTGAACCTGGGTGGGGCTGACTCAGGATAACCTGAGCTATCTGTCCTTACTGCCTCACTCAGGGGTGGTCTCTGTACTCAATAAAAATGGCAGTTCTGGCAGGCAGCTTGGTCTCCATATGAGGTAGAAGACTGCCAGACTTACACATGTTTCACCCTCAGAAACATGTATTATTTCATGTGCAACCTTGATACAGACTCGTTCACCTGGTGCCAGAGATAATGGCACATGAGGATATTGAACAGAAAACTATAAATGTAAGCTTTCTTCTTGATGGAGAAAATACAGAAGAATGGCTTAAAGTGAAAAAAAGAAATGCAGACTACAGTATAATACTAGGTTTTTCAAAAATGGTAATTTTTGAACATGTTATTTTGTTTATGTATCATCAGATTATCTAGAAATGATAAATGATAAGAAGAAATTTAAATTATATAAAAATCTGAGCTAAAACCTCAAAGGAAGAGTAAATATACTGTGAAACAAAGGAAAACATTTACTTAAAAAAAAAGCAATGAGTAGTGGGGGAACAAACAGTATTTGGAGGTAACTGTGTTCTCTAAAAATATTATACAGAAAATAAACAAAATAAGGACAAATACCACCAATTTGACCTGGCTTAGGAATTATGAGAGGTAAAAGATACATGTTTGAGAAGCTCTTTACTTTTTCAAAGTTTGAAGGGGCTAGAGAGATATTAAGTACATAAGAACATGAGATAAGACTCTTGTTATTATATATTTATATATAATAGAACTGCATAGAATTCCCAGGGATCTACCAGGAATGGACCCAGTGCAGAGCCAGAAGTTAGATCAGAAAACTACCTAGTATGGCCCCTCATAAAATAAAATAACAGTTAAATAGGTAAATGGGTAAATAAATGACCTGAGTACATTTTTCATGGGGGAGGTTTTAATAATACTATCTGATCAATCAAACACCGACTTGAAAGCAGTCCCTGAGTACTGTTAGGTATCACTCGAAATCACCCCAAATTACATTAACTAATGAATTATTATGAGGTTTTTAAGATAAAATATCATTAAGAAACTTGACAAAATTAAGGTGAGCTTAGAATTTTACATCAAGTATCTTTAAAATCTCTTACTTCATTAAATGCATGTAAGATCCCAAAAAATTATGGTTCTGAACTTTAAAGAAGGAAATTTAAGCTTTTTTTGAAAGTTTTTGATATTTCAGAGTCCAGGCAAGTTATTATGACTATATCAAATATTACTGAATAATTCACCATAGATTATTAAAAAACAAATTACTAGTTTATCAAGGTCTAAAGCACACAAACTTCTAGAAATCTAGCTTTGCTATAATTTACATCTTTCGGATATAAATATCCGATATGTACCACTGAGCTGTTCTTACCTGTTTCCTTCACATTTGTATATAAAACATGAAATATGGTGCTTTAGAAAAATGACAAAAATTTATACAACCTACATACCTTTTGAAAGAGGCATGTGGACAGAGGTATGTAGACATCTTTAATAAAGTACCCATTATTAATCTGGCTATTAAAATTTATGAGAGCCAGAGAGATGCTAACAAAACAGAAAGATTTTGTTATAAAATGTCAGGAATTTTTGTTGTTGTTGTTGTCATTTTGGTCACACTGAGGGATGCTCAGATATCACTTCTGGTGGGTTTAAGGAGATTGTATGACATGCCAAGGATGAAACCCAGGTTGGCTTTGTGCAAGGCAAATACACTCGCTGCTTCTAAAACTCTGGCCTCCTATAATTTTATTTTTAAAGGTTCACAAATAAAAAAACTTATGTAATTATAACCTCATATAAAAAGAAATATATGAAATTTGGCCAGAGACACAGCATGGGAATTCAGATGCTTACATGGCACATCCCTTGAACTGCACATGTTTCCTTTACACCATCAGGAATAGTCCTTAAATATTAAGAAGGGAGTAAGCCCTGAGCACATTTGTGTGAGACTCAACAGCCTTGCCCTCCCTCAAACCCAACCTTTGCAACCTTTGGCAAAGTAAGAATTTGCACGAATAATGCTAGAAGTTTGCTGTAGGAGCTGTATTACAGGAAGAAAGTTACAAAAAATTTTCATAAACTTAATACTTTCAATGGCAATGTTTATTAAAATAAAAATCTATTATTTAGTTTAAAGAAAACTACTTATAAGCATAAAGTGATGTAACATAAATGTATCTAAAATCATTTCTTTTTTTTTTTTTTTGGTCACACCTGGCAGCACTCAGGGGTTCCTCCTGGCTCTAGGCTTAGAAATCGCTCCTGGCAGGCTCTGGGACCATATGGGATGCGGGGATTCGAACCACTGTCCTTCCGCATGCAAGGCAAATGCTTTACCTCCATGCTATCTCTTCGGCCCCTTAAAATCATTCTTAATGAAAAAAATTTAAAATCCATTTGTTTAATCTATATGTATAAAATATTGTCTAATATGCACATTCAGGAGCTTCTCATAAAAAATTCCACTCTAGAAAATATATAAATGCAAATTGTGAAATAAAATTATTTTTACATCCATGTTAAAAGCTTCTGATAGTTTTGTCTCAAGAATATACAATGGACTTTTTTCCAAGTGTATAATCCCTGAAGAGCTGTCCAGAATTACCCAAAATATTGTATGTGCAGATTGTATGACCCAAAATACTTTACAATTACATAAAAATTAGTATTAAATCACTACTCCCAGGGAAGACAGAGAGTTAGGTCTCTGAAAGCCTCTAGCCACATTCTCATCAATCAACACAAAAACTTTCCTTTTTGTGTAGTTTTGACCACAATCCGTTATACTCCTAGCTCTGTACTCACTATTGATGCTTCGGGGACCATATAGAAGAATGGGACCCAGACAGACTGATGCAATGCAAATGCTTTTCCCAATGTAATATTGGTAATATTTCTCTGGTCCCCAACAACAACAAAAAATGGTGTATGTTTCTGACCTAGGACATTGATATAAATTGCTAACAGTGAAATAATAGCTAGCACTGCAAAACCTATGTTTGAACAAAGGTTATTTAACATATTTTTCTCTCTAAAGCACATCAAAAGAATTTCCATACAGTTTCCCCATGGAGTCTGAACCAGATAATATTGTCACTAATTGTGAAAAGGGTTACTTTTGTTGTTGGGAACTGACTTGTTTGAGGACATTTTGCTGTTCTTTCTGCCATAGCCCAGCTTTTCACCTAAAAGCAATATGCAGTCTTGCTGTAAATTTTTGAGCTAAGAGAAAAGAATGTGCAGCTGCAGGACATAATTAAGCTCTATGCCCGGAGGAGAGTAAAAACTGCCTGGTACAGTTATCAGAAACTAGGCCCCATTCCTTAAGACCACATTCCGGAGTAATTTAGGCTGTTATCAATAAGTATATGCTATATTGTCTGTTCAAGATCACTTAGGCAAGCACATATTGCACCATTTCCTGATAGTCAAGCAATTAAGAATGCAGCTAGAAGGACACTAGAAGTTTCCATTGAAATAGCACGTTCAGCATAGCTTGAAGGTCATCCAGCCCCTAGCCCACTGCCCACTTCCTTATGAGCCTTCGCGCCAAAAGTATGATTGACAGCACCTTTGTACTGCCCCCTTCTCCTTCACTATAAAAGAAGGAGTTGTATTTCAATAAACGCCTTTGAACAGTGAAATATTGTCTTAGGCCATTTATTATTAACCTCTCTTAAATTTCTTACAGTGTGGTTGTGCTTCTACTCAGCAAAATAGAAGTGCGGTCGTCTGAGAAGCCTTCCCAGCTAATTCCTGCTGGCCGGGCCCCCCTGGGGGGCTTCTGGACCCTGCATTTTGTTACCATATTCCCACCAACATAGGTTGTTTTGTTTGTAATCATTTTTATTTATGCTATTGTCACTGGTGTGCTATGGTTTCTTGTTGTTTTGACTTGTATTTTCCTTATAATAAACAGCATGAACACGTAAAAAAAAAAAAAGCAATGTGCATATCCACAGCACTGTTAAACTGTTAAACGTAAATATCAAAAACTATGTTAGTAAATTTGTAAAAATCTGGCACTATTCAATATGAAGATGAAATAACAGAGCACTGGCCTGTTTAACCTTTGTTGCATACATCTGCATCTGCTTGCTCAACTTTTTTTGTATTATGCAAAATGATCATAAAAGGAATAAAGGTACTGACTTGGGGATAAAAAATAAACTTTGGAGCATAGGCAATTTGCACATAAAAATCCACAAAGGAGAATCACATATACTAAGAATATTTCAAATGTATACAAGATTAGAAAATTCCTTAATTATTTAAAAAATCCTTGCAGATAAATAATATTAATGATATTTATAAAATTAAGTTAATAAAAATCTTACTATGTATATAATAAAATCATTCTAAAGGTCAACAGTATCTGATATTAATTTTGGGCATCATTTAATCACCTCAAAATTGCACGATTTTCTAATTGCTGAATTTAACACCTTTGTTTAATACAATAAATAGAAAAGAATGTTTTCAAGAAATAACTTTATGATAACGATAATTACTTCCAACTAATGTGACATTTTAATTTGATTTGTGTTAATTTCTTTTTAACAGTCTACAAAAGCATCTCCATATATGATTTAAAATCAATTACTGAGTATGCAGGAATTAATGATAAAGTTTACTAAAATAACCCAAAGTTTGTTCAATTCTTTATATAACTTGTCTTGAAACAAAAAAGCATATAATTATCTAAATTTTGAAAAAAATCATTTTAGTATATTAGCAAGAAATATGAAAAAAATGGTTTAGAGTGTCACATTTGATTTCTTTAAAGTTTGATAGCTATCAGACACACTGAAAATGTGTAAATATAAGGCCAACTGTGAAAATTAGGGCGTCAGTCTTATTGAGAAGTATTGGCAGGTACAATGACATAAGTATAAGCTGAATACACAAAACCAGACTTTCTGGAAATTTTGGACAACTGAATATAAGTATAATAAATGTAAAAGTCAATATTTAAAAATTATGTTAATATGAAACCACAACAGAGAATGGGAAAGAATAGAGCAACTTTCCATTTTTTTTCTTAAGCACGGTGGCACCTTAGAGTAGAAAGCAAAGCCAAATATAGATTATATATTTCTATACAAAAAATTATGCCAAAGTCATTAAGATCAACGAAGCCAATACACCACCTGGCAGTGTGATTATGTTTTCTTTTATAAGCCACACCCAGCAATGTTCAGAGATCTGGTGGTTACTCTTGTCTATGTGCTTAAGAATCATTTTAGGCAGGGATTGGGTGACCATAAGAGTGCCAAAATAGGACCACTGACTAGTTGAGTAAAAGACAAGAGGTCTACCTGATGCATTTTTTTTATGCTCCCTATACCCTCCCAAATGTATAAGAAAAAAAATTTTTTCTACTCTTAGAAATTGAGGCAGGCAGACAGACTAGCTTTGGAATCCTCTTTGACTCAGAAGATCCATTTTCACACCACGTGATTACACCTCAAGAGAAAGAGAAATATCAGGATCCAGAATGAGAGAAGGGGGCTTTCAGTCATACAATACCAAGAAACTGAGGCAAATAGACAGGTCAGAAGTGGGGTTCTCTTTGCACTTCAGGTCAGTGTGCCTCATGAAGTGTGGGACGTCTCTACTTTGTTCTGTTGCTGTGCATTCTTCCAGTCAAGGAGCTCGAAAACAATATGTATATATATATATATATATATATATATATATATATATATATATATATATATATATATATATATATATATCATACATAACAATACAGTGCAAAGGTCACAATGGGAAAGCAACACAGAAACTCACTATTCTCATTCAGTTCTAGTGGAAATGTTGACTGGTCCAGTCTTTTTGGAAAACAGTATTTTTTCAAAAAACAGAAATTAAGCTTCTATGACCAAGCAATACCAAGCCTGGGAATACATTGAGCCCAAATACATAATGCAGAAAAGTCTTTTGTACTTTTATCTTCAGTGTAGCACTATTCACAGTAGACAGGATCTGGAAACAATCCAACTCTGGCAACAGGTTAGTGGATACTAAACAATATATACTAAATATACTAAACAAGATGAGTGGACATCTAAACAATAAAATACTATGCAGCTGCTAGGAAAATTAAAAAATGGAATTTGCTCATACATGGATGGATAAGGAGAGTACTATGCTGAAAAGAATCAGAAAAGAATCAGAATCTGAAAAGAATCAGAGGAGATGGACAAACATAGAATGATGACACTCGTTTGCAAGATATAAAAATGATAGTGTGGTAATAATATTTAAAGACAATAAAGATGGAGACCAATAGGACAAGTCCATGGTAAGAAGCTTGGCACAAATCGCAGGGAATTGCATGTATGCCAGAGAAGAAACCCCTAGGACATTGATTGTTGGAAAGGATCACTCTGCATGCTGGAAGGAGATAAAACGATAAGCATGATACACATCACTAATAATATTGCAAAACACAGTGTTTAAAGGGAAAAAAGAAAGGGAAAAAGAGAGGGAGGAGAGGGAAGAGAAAGAGAGACATGGAGACAAAGAAAAACAAAAACAGAGACAAAGATGGAGAACAATTTCTGGCTCAGAGATAGGCAGGTTGAAAGGAAAGGTGAGAGCAGCAGGGACACTGGGTTCACTAGAGGGGGAATTGTGCACTGGTGAAGGACTTTTTATATTGCATTACCTAAACTCAATCATGAACATCTTTGTAACTATGAAAAAAAACTATATTATAATTAACCTTGTGAACCACATTGCTTAAAGAAATTTTTAAAAATTAAAAAACAAAATTTTCTTTTAAATTAAGCTATCCATTTTGTTTGTTTGTTTGTTTGTTTTTAAATCTTTGTACATCTAAAAATTCTGATCCTATAATTGAAAATATGACATGCTAATTCCTATTTTAATTACCACTGTAGTAGGCTGTTTCTCCTCAGGGAGAAAACCATGAAACCATGGAAGGATGCCTAACAATATCATGCAGAATAAAAGACTTACACTTAACAACTTCTCTGAGAGGTGATTATCATTACATCTACATGGATTTATCTTTTCAGTGGAGCATTGTCTGTGTGAGGTCCTGGGTTTGAACCCACATACTTTCTAAAGACATTTAAAGAACAGAGTTTTAAAGCTAGATTCACCAAGTGATAAATATTTTAAACCTTCAGACATAAATTTAAGCTTGCCTTTATTAAACTGGTTTCTTCATTTTTTGAAAAGAAATATAAAAATGCTTACAAATTTCACTAACTTCTAAACAACTTAGGTGTCAATGAAACTGTTTCTAATACCTCCCATTTCTGTAGGTGGCCACATACTCCTACTGTTTTGGCATTTCTACACTTTATAATAGAACTGAACACTCATTAAACCCCGCTCCTGCTGCCACAATCAGAAACTCAAGTTTGTACTGTGCTTTAGAAATCTTTTCTAGCATTTTCCCATATACTATAACTATTGTCACTTAGAATAATGCTTTTAGGTATTACTTTTATGTCTAATTTGAAGCAAGAGAGCAAAAGTTTAGAGTATATTCAAATAGATAATAAATATTTGAAAAAACACACAGCCTCACATGTTAAGAAGTTCATTTAACCAATCAAATACTGTCACTTAGCTACAAAAATGACTAAAATGCAAAAGAGTATAGCAAATGTTGAGAAAATGGAGCACCCACATATGACTAGGAGAGTTTGATTGGTACATCCAGAGAACTAGGTTTGGTGTTACCATTTCTTTTTATTGTTTTGGGTTTTGCTTTGTATTTGGATCTGGTGATGGCCTGAGGTTACTCCTGGCTTGGGGGATCAGATGAGATGCCAACGGATTGAACTGCAGTCCATTCTAGGTTAGCACGTTCAAGGCAAATACCCTACCACTTGCGCCACTGCTCTGACTTCTGGTGTTACCATTTTAAACTGAATATCTACAGACCTAAATTCCCAGATATTCTAGTTCTAAATACTTACACCAAAAACTACATTCTAAAGCCTTATTATCTGTGGTCTCAACCTTATTTTTTGCTGTAGCTCTATACTACTCTCTGCTTTTCAATATCTGTACCATGGCACCTCATGATGCTGTTTTCATCTGTGCCATACCCCAGAATATTATGGTAGTCTACAGAGGTCCAGACAGTCACTGGTTAAGGAACATAGATTATAAGTAAAATTGTTCATCACACTTATATTAATAACTGTCAAACAGTACTGTGAATGTCCACTGAAATAGATGAAAAATTTGGGTAGAATATGCAATAAGCAGTACAGCTATAAAATGAGTGAATCAGCACTATAATAAAAGCAAGTGAACCTCACAAATTAAACATTAAGTTAAAGTAGAATAGCACAAGAACTTATATATTGTATGATGGTTTATATAAAACTCAAAACTGGACAGGCATGTATATATTTGGATTTAGGGTAGTAGAAACTTTTAGAGAGAAAGCAAGATAAAACAAGGACAGGGCAATTCCGTTTTTGGCTGTTGTCTTTGACTGTTCAGATGGTGATATCTTAACTACAGAGATAGTATGGTTTAAATAAGCATTTCTCAATCAGGAACCTGATGGCTTTATAAACTCCTATCAGTCCCTTGGATATTTCAAGATACAAAAATATCACATAATAGGGAGAGATCAATGGCATAAGATTATGGGACAATTGCTAATACAGGAAGGTATCAGAAAGGAAACAAGATAGAAAAAAGACCACATGAGGAAAAGGTTGAGAAACATTGGATTTAGCAACAAACTTGATCTATCACTCTTCTGGAAGCTAGAAATTTTCACTGGCATACTCAGAATTGCAGAGAACCACATCTGACCACAACCAGCCAGTGAGCTAAGCTAGACTGTCACCTTGTGAGGAAGTTCTCTAGGGAGTTTCTGTTATAAAGTCACTTACTCTACTGATGAGGGTTTTACCTTCCAAAGAGAAGAAATTATTTTTATCTTAAAAAAATTTATCAAAGTTATTGTTAAATAATAAATTATCTGAATATACTGGTATTGCTATTCACCCACATCTAGTTTTATTTTCTAAATGAGTTTAATGTCATTATATACCCATAAGGCTTCTAATACTATCACATAAGGAGTTTAGATTTAAATATATAAATTTTTGGTAGAATTTCATGTAAAAGCCAGTTTATTGATTCAGATATTTTGAATATTCTTGGACAATTTGATAGATGAAGTCTTGTTAAAATTATATAAGGATTTTATGAGTATGGCACTCATTTTAGGTACAAATAAAAATCAAGATTTGTCTTGGAAGAAAAGAAAAATATAAATTTTAGTACAATAGCTGACATGAGTGGAAAATTATGTCTATTACAATTTTTTTCTGTAATGATGTTTGTTATTTGATTATAAGAATTAGTTCCTATATATGACAAAAAAGGAATTATAAAGATCTGTTGACTTAAGCTTAATAACAGAATATATAATTCTGAGTTTCAGTTTTCCACTTATTTTTTTTCCTTATATATAACAAGAAAATCAATAACTTTGAAATAATTATCTTTGGACTCTTGGGACTCTACTTCTGGGTAGCTGGATGGTGTTCTATGTGAAATAATTACTGCCAAAACTACAACCAGTTTCCTTGCAAAATTAAATCAATTCCTCTATAAGATATTTTAGCCTCTGTTCTCTTAAATCTGTGAAACATTGCCAGAATTGAAAATATCCATTACATATCTAAGCTTTTAACTGGCTTTGAGACTTCAAGATTTGGAAAATGTACTGTAAGTTGCTCTATGCATTCATTTTCCTGATATAGCATATAAAAATAATATAACTCCCACATACCTTTATCTACTGACGATGACAGCCAATCTTAAAAGAGTTTAAATACTCCAAGCATTTAAAAATATTCCACAGGGCAAAGTTAAAATTTTTGAAGAGATTATTCTTAAAAAAAAAAAAAAAAAAAAAAAGTCCTGCCAGTGATTTTTCATTTCCTTCCTGCACTTTTACAAAATTAAAATTCAGGATCAGACACTAAGAAGAGATAGTCCAAAGAAAATGCAATGATTTTCCTGGTAGATCTAATCCCTGGATGGCTCTCTTATTATTCTTTGTTTTGAATTTCAGTTGACAATAAAAGTTGAGTATTTTATTATAGTCTCTTCTCCCAGGGTACTTTGTGATTCAAGCAATTTAAAAGCAGTGTGTTATTCTACAGTATTTACAGATTTATATTGATTTGAAAATCTATGGCAAAAGGATTCTTCTCTTAGATAAAATATGTTAAGGGATAAATTAAATAATGTACTATTTAAATATGTTCATAATGTTATTATGTAACTGATGAAAACAAAGTAATTGTGAACTAAAAATTAGAAATACTTTAGGGTTTGGTGATTTTTTATTTTAGTTATGTTGCTCTTTTTAAATAATACTGAATAACTTAAGATAATTAGTGGATACTTCTTATATTTTATTTTGTAAACATCATTGAGAGGTTAAAAAAACATGTAAATATTTAACCATTAAAAAACAGAAAAGCATACATTTTGTTTTACGTTAAATTTTTATGTCAAGCTTAATTTACCATGGGAAATTCCCATTATGTTCAGACTGTTTTATTTTCTTCCTCTTTTTTTCCCTTCTTTTAGACAATGTGGTTTTAGACCGTTGTTTTAGACATTATTGTAATGAGAGAATACCATATAAGATCACATCTTCTTTCAGTACCCTGTTCTCCAGGGTACTGTCATTGTCATAACTTTCTCTTCTCTGCCCTAACTTTACTCCACTATTATTTGTGGCAAACTCCATATTATGCAAGCACTGGTCTTCCTGGCCCTCATCTATATTATCTTAGGATATTATTATAGTATGAAAAACACTTAACACCTGATAATTTTGATATGCACTTATCACTGGAAAGTTTAGAACTTTGGAAATATCCTTTCAACTCTTCTAGTTTTTAAAATCAGTGCAATCTCCAATTTGTTATTTTTAATTCATTTTGATTTGTTTTGTTTAACACAAATTTTTATTTCTTTTGCCTTAATGTTTTAATTTCCTAATGAAAAGATAGTTTAATTGCATCTCAGCATGGTGATCTTAGGTTTGAGAATTACTTTTCATTTTTCCTGGTAATTTATGCTCACTTCTTGTATAATTTCTCTTTAGTAAATAATATTTACTTGATTATTGTATAATTCATTTCACTTATTTTACATTATAAGTAGCACTAAATAAATTTTAATTTTTTGTGAATTTTTGAAAAATCTTTATATGTTTTTTTTTTAAAATATTTTTATTTGTTGCATTTGCTACTGTTTGGGGAACATGTCCTGCAATTCTTTTTTTTTTAATATCTTAACTTAAACACCTTGATTACAAATATGATTGTAATTGGGTTTCAGTCATGTAAGAACAGCCCCCTTCACCAGTGCCACATTCCTATCACCAATGTCCCAAGTCTCCCTCCTCCTCACCCCACCCCTGCCTGTACTCTAGACAGGCTTTCTACTTACCTCAATAATTCACATTGCTATTATAGTTCTCACTGTAGTTATTTCTCTAACTACACTGAAATTTTCCTATACATGGATGTACATGGAATCTATTATGCTGAGTGAAATAAGCCAGAGGGAGAGAGATAGATGAAGAATGGTCCCCTCATCTATGGGTTTGAAGAAAAATAAAAGACATTTTTGCAATAATTCTCAGAGACAAAAGAGAGGAGGGCTGGAAGACCCAGCTCTCAACATGAAGTTCACCACAAAGAGTGATGAGTACAGTTAGAGATATAACATTTTTTCCTCTTCTTTAAAGAAAATTAGAATAGATTTTGTTAAAATAAAGAAATGTGAGGAACAAAAGACACATGCATTGAAGAAAGAATAAAGATTTATCTAAAGGGAAAAAACAAAATATGGTTTTTTTTTGTTTTGTTTTGGGGCCACACCCGGTGACATTCAGGGGTTATTCTTGGAAATACACTCAGAAATCGCCCCTGGCTAGAGGGGACCATATGGGACACTGGGAATCAAACCCACGTTCGTCCTGGGTCAGTTGAGTGAAGGTAAATGCTCTACTGCTGTGCTATCTCTCAAGCTCGATATGTTTATTTAAAAATAAATCTGGTATTATTTTCATTGATAAAATTTTGAGAAATGTGTATCCCTCATGTCTTCAGATATATCAGAAATCGGTGGACTATAAATAAATAAGCAAAAATCAAGATAAATCCTTTCTAACTTTAAAATCTAAGTGGTTATAGCATAGATACTATGCCAAAGAATTGTTAGGAGAATAAAATGCTACATATATCATTCAAAATTATATTTTCCAAATAATAGATCACTGCCTGTACCTTGTTATTATATATAACCAAATTCTTACATTTTATGAAGGCATATTGTATTTAAAAGTGTTTATCCTTCCCTTTCTTTTTTGTACTTAAATTTATTGTTATTTTAATTTTATATCATGGTAATTTAGAAATATTTAACTTAAGTATTTAAAAATACTATCACAGCTCTTAAGATTATGATAGCTATATATAGAAGAAAGATGTATGTGAAACAATATTACATGTTACTAGAATATATTCAACAGAGATGATCATTTTATAACAATATTTTCCATTGTTAATAATTTCCCATTACTACAATATTTTTTCTGTTTCCAATCTTCTGGCAGTATCTTCAACATTCTACAGAAGAAAGCAGAAGCTGATTTTTCTTTATGTAAAAGTAGAATTAATGGTGTCAGTATAAATTATCCAAACAACATTTTAGGAAAACAAATGCCACTGTTTCATATGCTAAATCATTGTTCTTTTCTCAAACCACCCAAAACACTATAAGTACAGTTTCTGAAATTAATTAATCCTATTGACTGACAGTTAAAGCCTTTTACTAGGGATAGTTAGGCTAAAAATGATTTTTGTTGATTTATCAACTCATAAAATTCAAAAGATACCTCAAGGTGGTGAAAATTAGGACATTATGCAATTTCTTTTCAAAGACTGGGGTTACCTTTGGATCAGCTGTAAGCAATTTGAATGCTTGATATACTTGAGCTTCCTTTACACCACCTCCAAGATCTAAGAAGTTGGCTGGCTTCCCACCATTCAAGAAAATGATGTCACAAGTAGCCATAGCAAGGCCAGCACCATTTACTGTGAAATGAAAATAGCAGGTTAAGTCAGTATATATCTAGTATATATGGAAGTGTGTAAAAGTTTTCCCTTCCCAATATTATCAAAAGAGCAATGTGTGATTATGACTTCAACATATGCCCTGCTTAAAATTATATCAATACCAATATATATACACTGACCTTTAGAACTAAGACTTAAGAAAATAGAAAGAATAAAGAAAAAAAAATACCTGGGAATGGGAAGACGAATTTAGTTAGTAGTTAAGTCATCTGGGAAACAGAGAGAAGAAAAGAGGTTAAGCAAGTAAATAATTTGAATAAGTGAAGAAAAGGCCTTGGTTCTGGATGTTACAAGGTACAAGAAAATTGGAAAAGACAGATGAGGACTTGAGAATGTGCTGGGGTCTGTGAATTACATTCTATTTTAAATATATTTTAAGAGACTTAAGTAAAGAATTAAATTATTTATTCATTTTTTATTCACTGAGAATGCATTCCTTTGTCAGATTTATCAGGGGCTGACCTGCAGTAATCCTTGCAATCGGGTTTCATACTTTGTGCAATGTTTAAGTGCATAAAATTAGGGAATAAGAAAATATTGAAAGTACCAAAACAACATCTCTATTCTTTACTCATTTACCAAATTAAAAAAAGCAGAACTAATCATTGAAACTACTACCAAATATACAAGTATCTTAAGAACTTTTCTTAAGTAACTTAGAAAAGAAAAAGAACGCAGGAGTTTTCATTTCAAAATTCTTACTTTTCATGCTTATTATAATGATTAATTGCACTTCTTTTGATTCTTATGCCTAATTACACGAAATTACCTTTCTTAGTTTAGAAAGGAAGAAAAATATCCTGGAACACAGCAGTAAATCTCAATATTAAGTACACCTAAGTTTTATGATCTTTGAATTCTCCAGACAAGCCTATGAACTTTGAGTAATTTAATTAGTTCTGGGGCAAATGAAATAAAAATGGTTTCTATAGAATCTTAAAGTAATTTGAAATATGTTAATTATAGCTTTTGAAGCTAACTGGTCAAGTTGTGCATATTCCTATAGAAAGTACAAATAATCTGTTTTTAATTTGCTCTAAACATACCAATATATCTTTTCCCTTTCTAAATGCCCACATATATTAAGGGTACATTAACTTATCAAGATCAGAATGATGTGAATATATGGCATATTATAACTATTACTCCAAAACAGCAAGAGCTTTTGATATCATTTGTAATTGAATGTTATCTTTTATTATACTGAAAAGAAAACTACCGGAGAAGGTTTATATTCTATTCTGAATATAATGTTATTGTTGGTTTAATGAGCTAATTTTTTTAAAGCATTTTACTTTTCTTAAAATTAAGACCTCTATTTCCATGCAATGAATTGGTTCTGTCAGAAATAATGAAGCATATAAGTCCTAGTACTAAGAGCTGTGGACAATAACAAAAATTATATTGCCTCTACTAATGATTCTTTGTATTTTGTTTGACTTTTGTTTCAGGCCACACTCATTGTGCTCAGATTCACTCTTTGCATTGCATTTTGGGGTTACTTCTCATGGGGTTTAGTGAATGTTACGAAGTGTCAAGGATTGAACATTTTGGTTGTTGCAAGCAAGGCAAACACCCTAGTACTATCACTTGGGCCCAACAAACCCATTCTTATCATAGCTGGATAAGACTTTTCACAAGTTTAAATGGTTATGATTAAATTAATTGTTTGACTAATAAATTGGGAAACAGATTAAACATTGCATTATTTAGTTATCAATAACCTAAATCTTAAGCACAATGATTAAAGTATGAATTCACTGCTACATCCTCTGAGAAAACAATTTTATCTGACATCCAATCTCATAATAGTCAATAGTACATTAACTTGACAGGGGTAATAAAGGTTCTGCATTTTTACTAAGCAAGTTTAGTGACATAATTTTAAAATGTAGACACTATAGCAAGAGTGATAGTACAGAAGGTCAGGTGTTTGCCTTGCAAGCTCCTGACCCGAGTTCAATGCTAGACACAATTTATGAACACTGCAAGATTGATCACTAAATGGAAAGACAGAGATAAGCCTGAGTAGAACTGGGTGTGGCACAAAAACAAAAATGATTCTTATAATTCATCTGGGATGCTTTCCCCTATCAAAAAAAATCTGACAATTCTCAAAACATTCTATTTGTCACAAATGAGTCATGAGAAATCTTTTTTTTTAATTTTTTTGAACTTGCAATAATTTCATTTCTGTTTAATACTATCATCCCCATAGGGACAAACCAACTTAGATTACAAAGTATATGTTTTTTTTTATATTTTATTTAAACACCTTGATTACATACATGATTCCCATCACCATTGTCCCATATCTCCCTCCTCCCCATCCAATCCCCACCTGTACTCTAGACAGGCTTTCTATTTCTCTCGTACATAGGAATGACAAATCTTAATGGCAAGAGATACTGCTAAATATCTTAAACTGCACAAGACAGTGGCCCTTTTCTAAATCATAGATTTTTCACACCTAAAATATTAATAGTAATAATGTCAGAATTGAGAAATCATTTTGTCAATGACTAATGAAAAAAATGAAGTTTAGGAAGAAATATATATTGTTTCCAGATAATAGTGGGTTGAAAATTAAGTACATGCTTACTTGCTACTAGAAAATATTATTTGAAAAATCAGGAATTCATCTCCGAAGTTCTGAAAAAATTTAAATAATTATTTTTAATATTAATGTCTTCTTACCAAAGCAAGCGATATTCCCATCCAGTCCTATGTATTTTAGATCATATCTGGCAGCTTCATTTTCAATGGGTTCATTCTCTGATTTGTCATCCATAGCAAATATATCCTTTTGCCTGAATTCTGCATTGTCATCAAAGTTTATCTTGGCATCAAAACAGACAACTAAATAAGGGGGGGAAGAACACACATGAATATTGCTTGTAGATTTATAAATTATATTCTGTAGGCTGGGAGAAACAGGAAAAAAGACAAATAAAATATTGTCATCTTAAGCTAAGGAAAAAAGAAAAGCAAGTTTTCTTGACCTTTATTTATTTTTTAATGATTTGTTTTAATTGAATCATCCTGAGATAAAGCTACAAAATTATTCATGTTTAAGCTTTAAACACAGTAAATACAGATAAAGAGAACATGACCCTTTTTCTAAAGAAACACATGCTACTATATACATTCTCATATTTATCTATTCACCTCTGCTAACTAAACTAATTGACTTCACCCATTAAATTATAGAATGTCTACCATAACTATATAATTTTGAGTGATTGATTTTATTATATTTTCAGTTTTAGTAATTAACCATTGATCAGAATCTTTCCCTTCTCACAAAGAAACTAGAAAAATGATACATCAACCTGCCACCCTCCCTTGACGTTCTGTTATTGTCAAGTAAAATTTTAATTTAATTAATATTCTAATATTTCTATTTAAATGTAGCAAAATGTATATTGGGATATTGGAACTAAATTAATGTTCTTTTATTTGATCATTAACTAAATCTGTAACTTTCATATAATTAACCTATTTGTTTCCTGGACCTCAGTTGAAAGATGGAAAGAAAAATTTTTATTCTGTTTGGTCTTATTTGAGGGTCTCCTAAAACTCTGATCACTACCTTGAATTGTACAAAACTATTTTCTCACTTGATTCTAAGAAATCAAAAATAGTCAGATATAATGAAATGTTACCAGGCATTATCAGCTCTACTATCTTGGTGCTTAAAGAAATGTTCAACCCTCTCGTTAACTAAGTAACTTATTGACAGCTTAATTCTTCCGTAATAGGAATAGATACTAGAACAACAACTATATTTAAAGATAACTATAGGTATAATCAGAAAGAGAATGAAATAGGTGTGGAATGTTTCTTTCTTTGATCTAAAGTCTTTTATTATGCAACTTAGGGTAGACTTCATCTTTTCATACTACATTCCATCATATCTTTTTTATTTACTATATATTTTGACTAAAAATTTAGAATTACTATCTACTTTCTTCAACATTGCTGGCAGGTACCACATTCATGAAACAGAAACAACTACCATAGCATATTTAACTCTAATGAAATGGTCATGATATGTTCATCCCACTTCCTTCCAAGGAAACGGAAATATTGTTATGGTTAAGAATTCTGGAGGTTAAAGATCATCAGAAAAGGGTTCATATCTCAGGGAATTTATACCCCAATAATGAAGCTGTTATTCTGTGCAGAATTGGCACACACACACATCTAAGAATACTCAGAATAAATAAAAGTCTAAACCAAAATTAATTAAGGAACAGACTGCTGAAAGAATCACATAGGAAAATTAATGTGAGCTTTCAGTCTTGCCACAAGATCTCCAGTCACTTTACCAGAACACTGTGAATCATGAAGTAAATGAGTAATTACTTTATAGAATAATAAAATCTTAACCGAAGGGACTGAATGATTTTTTTTTGCTTCACACAATGTCATTTTCTTAGCAGTTAATGATTAGTATAATAATCAATAAGAAGCATTTTTATTTTTAACTTTTCATTGGCTTTCTAACTACATTTTAATTAATCTATTCATAAAATTTTGGTCCTTCATTACTCATTGGCAAGGTTACTTATAACCAACACCTTTTAGATGAACAGGCAAAGGTTATCAAATTGACTTTCTAAGTGAAGAGTTCCAAAGAAAAGAATTCTTAGTCATGATCAATAAACCAGTAAATCAAAATACATCTAGGTCGATCTTTGCCCCTTACAAAGACTATATTTACAAGCTACTTGAGTGAAAACATAATTAATGGATAAATATGCAAAGTTCAGGAAATAGTCATAGCTAAATGTCTGCAAAAGTCAGGTTTTCAAGAAGTGCTTTTTTTCCCAGAATAAAAAAAAATATAAGAAATAGTTCACTATTTGATGACCAGTTTGAGAATGGGGACTCTGAAGCATAAATGATAAATCCAGACAGAGATTAAACATATATGAACAAGTATTGCATTTACTAAATTTAAATTATCTGTGATAATTAACTGTGATAGAGAGCTCTTTGCCAACTAGTTCCCTCTTCTCGAGGAAACTAAACAATGTAATTAGGACCACATATGTTATGTCTGAGTGTCTTGAAATTAAAGAAACATAACATAATTAGGAAGTAAGGGGACATCTCAATTCTAAAAATAAATCTATCAATATTCAGTCAAAATAGAGATTCTAAACAGAATCTCCACCTCTAAAGTAAAAATCTTTTAGTTTAATTTTTAAATGGGAGAAGATCCAGCATTTAAAGACATGGGTGTACTGTCATAAGCACACATTTGTTATACATGCTTAATGTTTTAGAAATACTCCCAAATATTCAAAAAATACTCCCCAAAGTTCAACATATTAGGTAAAAATATTTAATCATATGAAAACTTTACCTTGACTTTATAGCGCTTGGTCATGTAGTAATATGTAATGGAGTATCTTGGCATGAAGAATAACTAATTGTATATGGATTACAACTCTAATATTTCCCAGCCAGAAAACTACTATCCATCTAAACTCAGATACTTTGAAGCTGGAGATTCAGCATAGCAGGTAGGGAATTTGACATGAATGCCACTGATCTGGGTTCAATCTCCAGCATTCAATAGAGTACCCATGAGTACACCATGAGAAATAATTCCTGAGCACAGAAGCCCAGAGCTGGGTAACCCATGAGCATAGCCATGTAGACTCTCAAAGTGTAGACTCTCAAACAGTTGGCACATCACTTGTTATTTTTATTTTGGGGAGTCATGCCAGGGCTTTTTTCCTTGGATCTAGGATCAAGCATTACTCCTTGAAAGACTACCACAGGACCATGCGAAGTGATGGGGATGGAATCTAAGTCAGCTAGCTATAGGGGAAGAACCCTAACCAAAAACTACCTCTCTAGCCCAACTGCTGCCACCGTCTCCATATACAAAATAAAGTGCATTCTATTTGCCATACAAATAATTTACCACTGTTCATGCTACAGACTAGATTCTCCATTTTACTATCTAGCACTAAAAATTACTTTTAATCTAGACTCATGTATTTTTATGCGGGTTTCCTATTGTTTTCATTAATTAAAATTTCTGAATAAAAAGAATTAGGAAACAAGAAGAATGTGAATGGTAGGAATAAATTTCAATTTCTGAATTCTAAATTTATTGTTGCCTAAAATATGGGCATAAAAGAGACAACTTGAACCACAACATACCTTTACATTACATCTGAATTGTCAAAGTTTTTTTTTAATATTATCAAAATGACCATCTCACCTAAACTACTATAAAGATTCAGTGCAATACCTATCCTAACTCAGACAACATTATTCATGAACTTAACATAATCAATTTTAATGTTTGTGTGAAAACATAAAAGACCAAGGATAGCCACATCCAAACTGAAAAAAAAGAAACTAGCAGGCATCTCATTATCTAACTTAAAACTGAATTCCAAAGCTAGGTACTCACAACAGCATGGTATTGGAACAAAAACAAACAAATGGGGCAGAATAGAATATCCAGTGACAAACCTCCAAGTATATGGTCAAGTAATTTTGACAATGGAGCCACAAATTTTAAATAGACTAGACAATAATCTCTTCAATAAATGGTATTGGAACAATTGGAAAACCACACGTAAGAATTAGACCTCAAAGAAGACTTTGATGATAGGATGCCACTGGCAAGGACAATAGAATCAAATCTGAATAAATGGGAATATGTCAACTGGGCTAAAATCAGAAGACAGATAACCGAGTGGGAGAAAATCTTTGCATTCAACATATCTGATATTTGATATTTGAAAGGTATGATATCTAGGATTTACTAAGTACTCACAAAGTTTTACTCTGCAAAACCTAAAAACCCTTATAAAAAGGGGAGTGAAAATGAACAGACACTTCTTTGAGGAAGACCAATAGATGGCCAACAAGCACATGAAAAAATTCTCATTATCACTTTTCATTAGCGAAATCCAAATCAAGAAAACAATGAGATAGCATCTTTTCCAGTAAGCATGACACATATCTAAAATATTAGCCTCACATGCACAGGTGGTGTTAAAAAAGGATAGAAGTAAAAACCTAAGTCAAACGCAACAACAATAAAATCAAGAGATCCAAACAGTCTAAACTTACAATGGACTTGTTATACTGTACTGGCAGGCTGGGGGAAAAGGAGAGATGGGTTGTATCTTGGGAACAATGGTGGAGGGAGGTCCACAGTGTTGGTCAATTGGCCCTGATTCATTGTATGTCTGTAACTAAACTATGGAGGGCTTTATACATAACAATAATTTCAATTAAAAATTAAAAAAACAATAACAAAAGCCAGAATAAGGATCTAAGCTGGTGGTAATAAAACATGGTCTTCAGCACAACTGCTTGTTTCTTTGTTTTTGTTTTTGCTTTTGGGCCTTACTCAACAGTGCTTAGGGTCTACTCAGAGGTCAGTGTTTGGGGTCTGTTTTGGCTGTGCTTATCAGTCCAAGATTGCCAGGGTCAAACCTATGCCTTCTGCATATAAACCATCTTTCAGATCAATAAAATATAATAATAAAATATCTCTGATATCACTATTTCTGCAATGAGAGTTGTGCTGGAACACAGGTGCCCATTTATTTTCATATTTCCATAGCTGCTGTCCCAAAACAACAGCAGAGATGAGTAGTTGTAATAAAGATATACTGTCGCCCATAAACACCCAAATATTTGCTAAGCAGGCCTTTTCAGTAAAATGCTAGCAATCCTTAGAAAAACACATTTTACATACCATTTATATCCCATTTTAATACATGATATAAACCTATTTGTTCTGTTAAAAGATAGAAAATTGCATCCTCTTCACATGAAAACAAACAAAAAAAAAGAAATTAACAAACAAAGATTTGTAGGTTTTACAAAGGAATAAATATGTCCCCGAATATTGAGTGAGATTTGTATGCTGATTTTTCCCTGTAAGGCTTCTTCTGGTTACACTTTTAGAAGTGTGTTAAAAATGTAATGATGTCTCTGTCAACAGAAAAATAAAGTAAACTTGCTTGCTCAAATCTTATCTTTTTCACTTGATAAAACATGAAATATGGTAAAAATGTATATATTTTTGAGTTGTTGAGGTTATTCAGACACTAAAACTTTAAATGTCACATTTGTGAAATCTCAACACTATAGAAAATTCATCTTAAACAAAGGCCATCCTGTACACAATGAAGGTGAAAAAACATACCTATTAATATTTATAAAACAATTTTCACCATCAAAAACACATTGTTACATGCTTGATAGATTATACAAATGAATTTTCCCTCCAAACAAATACCAAAGAAAGCTGTGGCACTTATATTCATAAGGCATTTTTGTTGTCTTGTTGAGTGATGTGTGATTCTGTGAGCTGCTAATTCAACCACCTCCATAAAGAGTGTGACTGCCAGTTAGAAACCTCTGACCCCAGAGATTTAACAAAAAGAATTTGCTACAGAACAAAACAAAATAAAAATACATTTGAGAAGGGGAGACACACACATAAGAGAACCAGAATAACAGCAGGAAATAAGGTTGTCATAATTAGTTGGAAAAAATAATCTATCTTCAAGCAACATACTACATTTGATTTGTGATAAATAAGCATAATGTGCTATTGAAAAGTGCCTTGCCAAGATGGCCTTAAAATGCTGATGCTTTCAAATTAATCCCACTTTTCATGAAATATTGATGTTCCAGGAAACACATACTTTTGAGAACTTTAATTGCTGTAAAAAGAAAAATATAGATAGGGGGTGGGAGCGGGGGCTTGTGGGAAAGGCATAGAACTAAAAAGGTGCTTGAAAATAGAGTCTTGTGTATAAAGAGAGAAACAGAGAAACACCCACTAACAACATGGGCACTTGCTAGCACAAAGCAACAGGATGGTTATTTTGGGAAATTAATCCAAGGAAAGGAATTCGATGTTCCTGTTAATTCTGGATCATCTACAGGTCCTTTGTTACTGGGAATCTTGGTCATATTGCAAAAGTGGTCCCTTTTCTTCATTACTCAGTGAGTGGACTTGGGATTCAACAAAAGGAGAAGCTCTGAAAAGACTTCAAAAATACTATTTTTAGGGGCCAAAGAGATATAACAGCGATAGGGCATTTACCTTACATGCAGCTAACACAGAAGGGACCTGGGTTTGATTCCCGGAGTCCCATATGATTCTTTGACCCAGGAGCGATTTTTAAAAAAATATCTTTATTTAAACACCTTGATTACAAATATGATTATAGTTGGGTTTCAGTCATGTAAAGAACACCCCTTCACCAGTGCAATATTCCCATCCCCAATGTCCCAAATCTCTCTCATCCCCACACCACCCCCGCCTGTATTCTAGACAGGCTTTCTACTTCCCTCATTCCAGGGAGTAACTACTGAGCATAACCGGGTGTGCCCCCTAATTTTTTTATTAGGGAGAAATAGTACAGTGGGTAGTGAATTTGCCTTTCACAAGGCAGAGAAATAAATTTCAGTCCCAGTACCTCATATGGTTTCCCAAGTCCACCAAAAATGTTCATTGAAAACAAAACAAAACAAAACAAAACAAAAACCCACAAAAAGAAAAACAAAAGAAAAAATAAACAAAAAATGTTTGCTGATATCAGAGCCAGAAGTAAGCCCTAAGCACCACTGGGTGTAGTGCACAAACAAACAAACAAACAAATAACTACCCCCAATAATTATTTGTATTTGTTTTTGGTCACTATTACAAGAGGCTTATGTAGGAGTGCTCTTCATCTTCATGCTATGCTGCTAGCAATGCTGAAGGGCCACGGGGATCATGCTCAGCAGTTCTGAGAAAAGAACAACTGTGCGGAGTCAGAGATTAGAACCCCAGTGCTGTGCATTTAAATGAGTCTTCAGCCATATTTCTGGCTCCTTGAACATGAATTTTTAACGTTTGGACTAATGTTAAATAAGTTTTTTTTTGGCTGGGATGGGGAACATTGTTGTGCATTTTTGAGTGTGTGTCAGTATCTCTGGCCTTTACTTACTAGTATATAGCTTCCTTTACTCCAAGTTATGATAGAGATATGTTAAGAAAACTTACAGTAAGTAACTATCTTGAAATGCATACCTGTATTGAACCATAGAGTCAGATGTAAACTATTGGGTCATAAAGCACAATAAAACTAATTTTCAAAACAGTGACAAAGCTCCCTCAGAGAATATAACATTCACTCTCACCACTGAAAAATATGAAAAAATTATTTAATGGGGTGAGGTGCTGGTCTTTATTTTTATTTGTAGGGTTGACAAAGGTTGTGTGAAACCACATCTGGTTGTGCTGAGGGCTTGCTGGGGATTGAACCAAGGTCAGCCAGGTAAAAAGCAAACTCATTAATCTCTTGTCTTTTGTGCCCTTGAGGATTGGGGTGGAAGCTACATCCAGTATTGTTCAGGGATAATTCCTGGTTTTGTGCTCAGGATAGATTCCGACACAGATCGATTTCTGACACAAAATTAGTGCCTTAACCACTGAACTTTCTCTCTGGCCCAAGGAAACATTGAATGACTTAAAGATAAAGAAAATAAAAAGAGAAGATTCAGTGTGTAGGCAAATTGGTCTGAAAGTGGGAAGGCAATTTCAAGATGATTTACAGAAAATGAATGAAAGTAAGGTAAATAATAATACAAACTAATCACAAATTAATGAGTTTGAGCACTGCAATTGAACATGCAGTGACCAATAATTCCCTTGGTCTATTTTTTTAAATTCGTATTTTTTTTTTTTGGGTTTTGGGTTTTGGGTTTTGGGCCACACCTGGCAGAGCTCAGGGGTTACTCCTGGCTGTCTGCTCAGAAATAGCTCCTGGCAGGCATGGAGGACCATATGGGACACCGGGATTTGAACCAACCACCTTTGGTCCTGGATCGGCTGCTTGCAAAGCAAACGCCACTGTGCTATCTCTCTGGGCCCTAAATTTGTATTTTAATAATCAATAACTAATTTAATAATTAATAATTGAAATAAATAATTATTTTAATAATTAATAATAATAATTAATTAGATAAACATGAGGGAAGAAAAAAGAGCTACAGCTTCTCCAGACTAGCAAAGGTTTGCTCTTTACTCTTTAAAAGTATCTAGGAACCACAGTAGGTAGGGCACTTGTCTTGTACACTGCAAGCTTGGTTTCAATCCCTGAACCCCAAAAGGTTACCTGAGCACTGCCAGAAGTTATTCCAGAGTGCATATCCAGGAGTAACCTCTGAACATCACCGATATAATCGCATAAGAAAAATAATCTTTTTTTAAAAGTGTATCTGCACTTCAATAAAAGGTAATATTTTATCTTCGTATCCTTTTTCTCACCCTATTTCTCTCTCTCTCTCTCTCTCTCTCTCTCTCTCTCTCTCTCTCTCTCTCTCTCTCTCTCTCTCTCTCTCTCTCTCCTAGAGAACATGACTCATGTTCTCTAGAATTGGCTAGATATGGCTATAGGACCCAAGCAGCGTCACTTAAATTACTTGAGAGTATTGTTCTGATGGTTGAAGCCAAGATGTGAACTGGGTATCTTTGGCTTTTCTGTCAGTCAACTCCTGAGAGCCTGATCAACAAGGAAATGAATACAACAAGGGTGGAAGAATTAGACAATTACTGATAGCTTTCATGCCTTCATTCATTAGTTTCCTCTAAGGAAATGTTAAAATGCTAACATTATTAAGGAAAATGAAAATATTAAAAGTACTAAATTTCTAAAAGTAAAATTAGTATTACTAAACCCCTCAAGACTTTTAAACAAAAAACAGACTGATGTAGATTTGTATCACTATCATTATTTGTATGCTGGTTAATACTAAATTGCATTCATCAGTAGAAAATTACATTCTGAATCAAATTGTTAACCACATTTGGAAAGAATGGTTCTTGGACTGCAATTTTTCTCCATGGGAGAAAATTCCCCATGGGTGATCAAACAGAATAGAAGTTATAAAGGCCTTTGTTATTCATTCAACCAGGTATTATCTATTAGGCAAACAGATGACAAATCACAAGGGTTTTATACATAAAGTTCCTAATCAAGCAATGAAAACCTGAAGAAATTCTCTCTGTGATGAATAAAATGCATATGTTTAGTATTTAAAGATACTTAAATCTGAAATCAGAAGAGAAATTATTAAAGTTATATCATGAAAGAGTACATGTTTTTCTATGATTAATAGAAATAGAAATAACTAAAATATCCATGATATAAATGCTCAGATTATCAGCATGGTTAAAATAAATGACTGTTTTTACAGGGCTTTAATAAAAGGTTGCTTTAGGGCACTGTGGCAATGATGAAGATCAATCTGTACATCTGTACATTTGGCCATTAATTACCAATCCCTAATTGGGCTTAATTTGACTACTGCTCATTAGAGTTATAAACCAACACACACTTTTAATTGTGACTATAATTTAATAGCTGAATATTTACGGTACAATGAACAAATTAATAGCCAAAAATAATTTTCTCCTAAAATATGATATAAAATGTGTTTTTAATGAACTGTACATGAAATCTGTTTTATGATGATTCCTTTCCAAAAGATCAAGTATCTTTTTTTTCATTTAATGACTAAGAAAAAAATTTCATATTCCACGAGGCTTTATATACATCATCCAGAGTTTTCTCAAATCACGATAGCTGCAGCCAGACCACATCTGTGATAGATGTAACTATTCAAAAGATAGAATGAAAAGAATATCGAGCTGTATCCAAAACTATTGCAGAATTTACAATATTTTGATATAAAATAACAAGGTTCCTTGCCAGACTAGTAGAAAAGCAATATATGACCTTTATGAATTTATATTGAGCCTTCTTCATTTCATGGATTTCATTATCAGTCACCCACTACAAGAATATTGAGTGATATTTTAATATAGGAGACCAATTCTCGATACTCTTATGAAGGCAAATAGTCTAAGAGAAACAAAGTAGAAAAGAAATCAGGTGGCGATGATAATTCAGCCTGGCACATCAGAAACAACATGACATTGATTCATAGATGATGCTCGAAGAACAAATCTCAGCTCTGATAACTTGCTTCTCTTCTGAGAACCCATTCTTTTTTTCAGTCCTCTATAAAGTGGGGGTGACAACTGTTAATTTTGGAGGAATTTTATAAATAATAAAAATGATATAAAAGACATCAAGTTACATATCTAAAGAGTCAAGGATACATGTTGTGTTTGTCTAGGACTTTGGCTCAACCCTCAACATTGCATGATTCCCCAGATATAACCCTGAAAGTGATCAGACATGTTCAGATAAATAAACCTGTTGGTCTCAGGCAGCATAAGCAATGACCAACACTGCATCCGTATGCACCATCATTAAGCTATTAGGTACAAGTATCTTTTGTAGTGGCCGTGAGGTTCTGTGGAAGTTGCCTGGGAAAGACCTCCAGAAATAGAATAAAATATCATATTACTTTAAATATGGTTTATGAAACAACTATCTTCTCCATCCTTTTACTCTCTAACCAAAGAGACTAACCAAAGGCTTTAGAGTTGAATATTAATTCAAATATGTACAAGAATTTATACATATTTATGAAGATAATTTGCTTACAAATGACCTACCACAGATTCTAACCTGGTGGTCACTTATATATTTATGCAAGTTAGTATTTTCAATGGCTTTTTGAAATTTGGATCCATTCTTTACCACTGGTATCTGTCTGTCTGTCTGTCTGTCTGTCTATCTATCTATTTATCTATCTACCTACCGACAAACCTGCCTACCTAGAAAGTTGGATGTTTTCTAAACCACTGGCATCTACCTATCATCATATCTATCTATCTATCTATCTATCTATCTATCTATCTATCTATCTATCTATCTATCTATCTATCTATCTATCTATCTATCATCTATCTATCTATCTATCATCTATCTATCTATCTATCTACCTATCTATCTATCATCTATATCTATCTATCATTTATCTATCTAAGTATTTGGGATGTCTGAAAATTAAATTCAGATCAGTGGCTACAAGTCATGCATTTTAACCCCTTACTCTCTTTCAACATAAAGACAAGCATTAATTCCTGGCATTAAAAAATATTCCAGGATCAGGCACAAGTACATTTTCTACCTGACACCAGCCATTTATTCTCTTCATCTCTTTCTCTCTTTCTTTCTCAAATCTTATTTCTTATTTTGAAAAAATATTTATATGGTAATCATATTTCACTAAATTTTTGATAAAAAGCTTACCAGTTAGTCAAGTTCTATTACTAGAAAATGAAAGATTCAGAATTTGAAGCTACATCTTTCTGGGTACCAAGAATATCATATCTTCTCATTCTTAATGGTCCACTGAAATGTCTCTGAGATATTTTCAGGAGAAAATAAGCTTGCAAATTCACTGGGACCTAAAAATTTTGTGTATATTATATGTATCAAATTTCTACCTACTAACTACGTACAATAATGCTTGGGAGCATGTAAGATTTTGGAAGTCAAATGAGCCAAAACTGAAAAGTTTTATGGGATTAACAATTTAATTGCAATCATGCTGACTAAATAAATAGCCACACCCAACTCCAAAGAAGCACAAATATTCCTATTCAATGCAGGATACAGTGCATTGATAAAAGATGTTGAAATAGAAAAAAATTTTTTTATTCTATAAGTACTTTTTGGACAGGAAAATATTTCCCCAGAAAATGCCTTTCTGTCCCACCTGCAAGAGAAGAGCTAACTAGGCGAAAGAGTGTGATAGAGGGAAAAAGAGTCTTGACAATAATAATAGCCTAATCTAGAAGTGATATAGGCAAATACAAATGCTTCCCAAGATTAATATTCCATAGAAGCAGGTACATAAAAACTATCAAGTATGGTGTGATTCCTATCCCAATCCAAAAGTATCCTCAAAACAGTAATAATAGGACTAAAAATTAGAGGATGGTAAATGAGTATTTTTTAAACCATTTTATTAACACCTAGGTGTAAAAAGTTGTTCACAATATAGTTGTTTATGGACTTCAGGGTTCCAATACCAATCCTAAAGCTAGTGTAATATCTCCTATACCTTTATTCCCTGTTTCTCACCCCTATATCTACCCTTTGGGAGGCAGAAAATAATTTACTGTATGTTTCTTGTTACAACCTAAGTAGTAATAAAATTACTGGGAAAAAATTGAGCAACAAAAAATTTGTGAAAACTAGTATTTCACAATGGGATTATTAAATCCGTCTGAGGTTAACTAAGCTATTGTTGCTAGTTAAACATTCATATTGTCTTTGTTGAGTTTAGATGCCTTCTATGCTACTTTCACATCTAATTTGATGTGTTTCTACTAGGATGACAGTATGAGGAATTTGTAAGTCACACTCAAGAAATCCTAGGATCTGTGGAGATGGGCCTTATGAAATTATAAGGACCTTTGAGATGTGAGTGGGATTTTAGGGGCTCCAAGAAGTAAGGATGGGTGGGGAAAGGTTGTCTATATTTATTCTTGTAAGACCCCAGTTTTCAGTTTTCAGTTCCCAAACTGGCAAAATACTTGGGAATTTATTTATTTTAAATAATTCATTTAAGCATTTTGGTTATAAAAATGTTCATAGTTGGGTTTCAGTCATCAAATGTACAGGGAATTTTTGTTGGTAAAATTCTCTGCAAAGATTAGTATTGAAGTACTGAACTAGTGCCACCACCATTGGCTTGGTAGCAACTGTGCGATATGAGTTGCCAGGGCTTTGGGAGGACTGAGAATTGGCCTGGCACCTTCTGAGGATTCCCTATAGTTGTCAGCTGTGAGACTAGTGGTGTACCCACACATTTTTGTAGCTTGGATTTCATCTCTTCTGAAAATACTGTGTCTATAAAGCCAGCTATTTCTAAAAGGATCAATAAAAAGCTTTCACTAATGCATGGTGTCTTGGCTACAAACTCAAGTGGTACAATTTTCTACTACCACTGGAGCATTTGAAAATATGGCAGCAATTGCTTAAAGAAATTCATGCCAAAATTTGGCTTTAGATTTTTGTATAATTTAATTTATGATTGGTATAATTATGAATTTCTGTTCTGTATTTTTTTGTTTACCTTGTCCTTCTGGAGTTTCACCAAAGGGGTTCACTTCCACCTGAGTAGCATCAATTTTCAGGAAGAGATTGTATAACTTCTTGATTTGATCTGCAGCCTACATAAAACAAAATAAAATAATATCAAAACAGTAGAATAATTTCTTTTATTGAATTACTAAAATCTAAAAAATAGCAAATGGTAGCTCTCAGACTTAAAAGATAGTTCATTTGGGTAGTGTTTTTATCTTGCATGTGGTTCAGTCCTCAGTACTACAAGAACTCTTGAGCCCCACCAGGAGTATTTCATAAGCACAGAGCCAGAATAAGCTCTGAGCACTGCCAGGTGAGGCCTCAACATAAAACAGAACAGAAACTGGTATCTTTATATTTAGTTAAGATTCATGATGAGGATAACAGAAAAGTATATGAAATGAAAATGTTTTCATTCCCATTGTGATTCATTAGAAAATAGTACTTAACTATTGCAGGCTGGGGGACAAAGGGTTAGCATATACTCTTGGAACACTGGTGAAGAAAGATAGACTCTGGTGGTGGTAATAGCCATGATTCATTGTATGTTTGAAACCCAACTATAAAGGACTTTATAAATCACAATTATTTTTATAAAGTAAAATACAATTAAAAAAACAAAATATCTTTAGTAGACTAAAAGCATTGCTAATCTTTTAGCATATTAAATGCCCTTTACAGTCAGATCTTTCTGCAGTGTAGATCACAATTATTAACACAAACAAGCTCCATTTAAGTAAAGGATAAACTTAATTTTGAGGGTTCCCTATTGAGCTTAAATAAAACACTTGTTTATATTCATCAATTCAAACCTATAATCTGTGAGACAGAAATGACTAAGTGTCTTTTGGAAATTGTTGCAAGACAGGAAGACAAAAGTCTTAAATAACACAGTTACTGAAAAGCCTGGTTTAAAATGAAAGCACTTTATGCCTAGAGGACAAAGAAGAAGAATATACCAGGTTTTCTTGCTTTTATTCACTGAAATAATTTTTATCGTTCTGCCTGGGATTCAACCTTTTTTTATTCAAGCAAAGTTGATTCATTACTTGTATTATAGTACACTGGCATTGTAAGAGTTGGGGTTATGGGGAAATTTCATGAATGAGGCCTGACACCCACTAAAATATTCAAACTTACAAGGTTTATAAGGCAATGCAACAAGACTGCAAACATATTTATTTATTTATTTATTTATTTATTTATTTATTTATTTAGTTAGTTAGTTAGTTAGTTAGTTAGTTAGTTAGTTAGTTTTTGCTTTTTCGGACACAGCCAGTGACTCTCAGGAATTACTCCTGGCAATGAGCTCAGAAATCATTCCTGGCTTGGGGGGACCATATGGGACACCGGGGGGATCAAATCATAGTCCATCTTAGGTTAAAGCGTGCAAGGCAAATGTCCTACCTTTTGCTCCACTGCTCCAGCCCCTATTTATTTATTTATTTTTAATATCTCATCTTTGGTAGGAAACAGTTTTCATTCTTTCCTCTATTTTATTTCCATATTCTGACTATACATTTAACACATTTTTGATTATTCGCTCTCTTAGCCCTGAAATGATTTACTCTCAGGTCCTTTCTTGTGTTTTTCTAATCATTTACCTGCTGTAAGAAAGCTGGCACTTAAAATCTCTAAGACCACTGGTATCGTAGGTTTCCAGCTCATATTAAATGATAAAAGTCATAGAGAAGGGGCAAGAAAGAGAGTATGTGGGGAGGGCATTTGCCATGTATGCAACTGACCAGGGTTCCAACCCTGGCATCCCATGTGATCCATTACATGCTTGTAGGAGAAATTCCTGAGTGTAGAGGCAGAAGTAACTTAAACACTGGCAGATGTGGCACAAGAAACAAACAAAAAGTCACAGAGATATAAAGACGTCAGAGGAGAAATAGATAATACTTTTAGGAGAAATAGTAAAATACTTTCACTCTGTTTTCCTGCCTTTGGATTTGCCTCCATTTCTGGCTTCTGTTTAAGAAGCTAAATTTAAACATCATTCTAATTTCTAAATCTCAATTTCCATGAGACTACAAGCTCTCTGTTCCTGGAGTCCCCATGTAACAATAATTTCCTGCTGCTGTTAAAATCTACACTGTCTCTCTGGACTGGGTTGGACTTCTCAGATTTTGCAGTATATATGTAACATATATGTAACCAATAATCTAGGAAAAAATGTCTTGTTATAAATATCCAAAGTGCCTTTATTCCTGCACCAGAAACTGAAGAATTCTTGGTGATATAATTCAAATTATCTGAATTTATTTAAATAATTTAAATGATTTTTATGATTAATTATTATTATTTATTTAAGAAAAAACTTCTTAAACTGCTCATTTTAAATTGGGTGGAGATAAAAACTACATAATGATTGAGAGACATTTTTACTATTATTTTCCTAGAGCTAGATAATACAAACACATGGTACAAAATTCCCAAAAATACTATAGTCTTATTTGAACCTTTTCTGACTTCCTATTGTTATCTTCCCAATTTCTTATCTGAAACAGCATATTACTGATTGGTAATTCATTAACAGATATGGCATGCAATTCTTCAGTTAAAATGAAATGCATAATCTTCATTCATTGTTCATAAACAATCAAACTTGGCTCTATTTCTTTAATAGATTTGAGAAATTTTCAACATCATGGTAGACTCATTTTGCTTTTTGTAACTCCACCCTGGATTTAGGTGTAGCTACCTGAGACCCACCCATTTCTGGGAGGGGTCTTGGGAACCAGATATTATGTGTGACCTTACCTGCAAGACCCCGCCCATTCCTGGGAGGGGTCTTGGAAAAGGTAGATAAGCCTTTGAGCCAGGGGATTAGGGGGTCTTCCCTGCTGGGCTCTCTGGCTTTTGGGTTTTTGCCTCTTTTGGTCTTTGACCAGCATGGAGGTCAAAGGAAGATGGCTGAAAGGAGTTAAGATGCAGGGCTAAGAATAGCTAGTGCTTGAAAGGTTATGAGTAGGCCACACACATGTGGTGAATAGGGGATGAATAAAGCTGATGCTTCCTGATGCCTATCTCTGGATGAGTCTGATTCCTTCGTTCACCTAAACCTGGGACCCGCCAGCTGAATGGGGATTGCGGAGCCACTGTGGACTGGGATGGCAGAGAAAGGCCTCCATCCATCTCCATCCAGCACCATCGTTAATTATTTGATTCAACAGCTTTTTGCAATTATTATTGTGGTTTCTGCTGCAATATTATTTGACAGTCTTATTACTGTAGTAGTGCTAGGTATCACACTTGGGGATGCAGGAAAGTCTCAAGAATAGAATTCAGGACCTCAGGAAAAGAAAGGCAAGAAAGCTAAAAAAGAGTTACATACTGAGCCTATTATTTTAAATGTCAACATAATGTTGACATTATAATATGACAGTTGTATCATTATGTACTTAAGATGTTTATTAAATAAAGATCCTATAGTTTACAATAGCTGATATTATATAAAATGCAGTCTTTATAAATATATAAAGGCAGATATACATATAAATAGAAATATATATCATGTAATCACATGAATGATTACTGAACTATGAGGGTAAATACTACTTTTGGAGCAAAAAAAGATTCAGACATCACAAATTTCTGTTCATATTTACTCTTAGAAGAAGATATTCCCTACATTCCCTTCTCATAAATCAATTAGTAATTGTATTTCCACTCAAAACCACCAGATAAGTGGACCTTTGACAAAAAAAATTATATCAAATATATTTAATTTAAATAATTTTATTTAATTTTATGACATTTTATTAAACTATTTAATTTGAATCAGTTTTATTGAAACATTCTGATTATGAACAAGTTTAAGAATATTTTGTAAACTTGAAAATATTTTTCTCCTTTTCTGTAAAAGTTAATAATCTTTCTCAATAAATTTGTTTGTTTCTAACTCACAAATGAATTTTTATGAAGAAAACCTGTTCCTTATCACAGAAATTGGACATATTTTCCCTCTTTAACATTTATCTTTAGTCCATGTTTTCTTCATTTTCACCATATGGAACTTTGATAACAATAACCCTGATCTCTTCCTCTATGACTTCTGACTTTGCATAAGACTTTAAAAAGGTTAGTCCATTTTTGAGAGTTAAAACAATTCTCCCATTGTTATTTAAATGCTCTTTAAGATATTTATTCTTTAATATTTAATTTTCAATAATTGGGATTTATTATAATTAGTGTACAAGCTTGAAAAGTAACTATTGGTACCTTTTTCATTTCAGGGTTGTTTCTAGGTGATTTGGGTGGACTTTTAACATGAGCTGAATAAGACACACTCTCTTCTGCTATGAGGGTTGCCCACAATGTTTACAGAGCAACTGAAAATCCATACAGTCAACAGATATTATTTAAACTAATGATCAATCTAATAATAGCAATGCAATTATATTGCACAAGAGAAACTTCAATAGAAATAACCATTAATCACAGGAAGCATACATGTATAAGAGCTTAACCTAGATACTTTAAATTTTTCCTTTTCTTTTTTATTATATAACAAAAATCATTAAGCCATTTTACATTTTAGTGTTCTCTTCAGCATATCATAGCACAAGATTTTTTGTAACCAAGTTCCATAATTTTTCTCAGCAAAACTATAATTCCATTAGCCTCAAACAATTAACCCTTCCCTTCCACACTGATTCCTCATAACCACTTTTTAACTTCCATAATCATGAAGCTGACTACTTGGCTACCTCATCAAAAAGGAACCAGGTATATTTATCTTTTGTGATGTCCAATTTCATTGAGTACAATGCCCTTATGGTTCATCCATGATGCTTGTTAGATTCCCTTATTAGAAGCTGCTTGTTAGATTCCCTTTCTTTCCAAAAGGAGAGCAAACTTCCATTGTAGGGACACACCACAAAACTTTATGCCTTTTCTTTGCCTCACTTAATAGTATAATAATAATAACAACTTAATAATAACAGGGCTCTTTCCTGATACTGTGCTTAAGGATAACTTCTATAAAAGGTCAGAGACAACAGGAGTTACCAAGGATCAAATCCAGGTATATCACGTGCAAGTCAGTGCCCTACTTACTGCACTATTTCTCTGGCCTGCTACAAGACTTCTTAAGAATCTATCAACCTATCTTATTATGCAACCTGAATTTTTGACAAGCTAATTCCTTTGTAATAACATTAGTGAATATTATCCATTCATTTATTTTTCACAGTTTCAGTTACTTGTAGTCACCTGTGGTCAAAAATATTACCTACAGGATTCCCAACTGTGAGTGTTCCTTGTGCGTGTTTTTCCACTATACTGTCTTTGAAACCTCTTGGGAGTGGGGCAAAAAGGACCCAGAAAAATAGCTCTCCAGGAAGCTCATCAAGGGCCAGAGCACCAAGGAACTGTGTCTGTCCAGGAAAACCAGCTATCCACACTATTCTGCAGAAAGGAAGCTCCCCTGTTTGTGACTTCAGGCTGGGAAAATCTACGCACGCCCAGTGATTCCAGACTGTGAGTGTTGCCTGTGCATGTTTTTCCACTGTCCTGTCTCCGAAACTTCTTGGGAGTAGGCCAAAAAGGGCCCAGAAAAATAGCTTTCCCAGAGGCTCCAGAAGAGCTCTGCTTTGCTTTGCTGCCGCGCACTCTTTCTAACCAATGACCCAACTACAAAAAGTAAAAAAAATCACACTACAAGTGTGACAATGGGGAAACCTCGCAGGCAAACACCATGCACAATGAATAAAGACTATAGCTCAGATGACCTAAAAAATCCCAACCATCTGATTAAACTCTCAGATAAGGAGTTTAGAATAGCAAATGGACGATGTTTGTAGAACTCAAAGAAAGCGTAGATCGATCTGAACAGAACACAAAGACAGAAATCAGAAAACTCCAAACTGAAATAACAGATCAGAAAAACATGGTAGCTGAACTGAAAAACTTAGTGGATTGCTTCACCATCAGAGTAAAAGCAGTTGAGGACAGAATCGGCATGCTGGAAGATGAAATGCAGAAAAACACAACACAGCAGAAGAAATTGGAAAAGAACCTTAAGACAAAGGATCAGGCAATGGAAAAAGTACTCAAGGAATGTGAACAGATGAAAATAGAAGTCTTTGACAAACTCAACAGAAACAACGTAAGAATCATTGGCGTCCCAGAGGCACAGGTAGGAGATCTCCAGGAAGAATAAGTTGTCAAAGACATTATCAAAGAGATACTCCCAGAGTTAAAGATTACATGCAATCAAATCCTACATGCCCGAAGTATACCAGCTAAAAGAGACTCAAAGAAAAACACCCCAAGACCCATCCTAATTACAATGACAAATCCTACAGATATAGATAGAATACTGAAAGCAGCAAGATCAAAAAGGGAAATTACATTCACAGGACCATCCCTAAGACTTACAGCAGACATGTCACAAGAAACTATCAAGACCAGAAGACAGTGGTGGGATATTGTGACAAGACTGAATGAAATGGATGCCTCACCAAGAATACTTCACCCAGCCCAACTCACATTCAGGTTTGAAGGAAGGATACATAGCTTGATGGATAAACAACAGCTCAGAAATTTCACAGATGAAAAACCAGCCTTAAAGGAAAAACTGAAAGGTCTACTTTAAGACAAGAGAGACCAACAAACACAGGAAACATATCTACAAAGATGACATTAAATCCTATGACAATCATCTCCGTCAATGTCAATGGACTAACTTCACCAATTAAAAGACACAGAGTGGTAAAATGGGTCAAAAGATGACTCCAACCTTCTGCTGCCTACAAGAAACACATCTGAATAGACAGAAAAAAACATAGACTCAAAATCAAAGGCTGGAGGAAAATCATCCAATCAAACAACACCCTTAAAAAAGCTGGGGTGGCCATATTAATATCGGATGACACCAACTTTATACTCAAAAGAGTTGTAAGGGACAAAGATTGACACTATGCACTAATCAAGGGATATGTGCAACAGGAAGAAATAAGACTATTAAACATATATGCACCCAATGAGAGACCAGAAAATTATCTACTACAATTACTGAGAAATCTGAAAGACATAATAATGGCACAATAATTGTGGGAGACCTCAACACGGCCCTGTCAAAACTTGATAGGTCAACCAGACTGAAACAAAAAAAACATAATAGCCCTGAAAAGAGTAATGGAAGAAAGACTAGTAGATTTATATAGGATTCTCCACACCAAAAAAGCTGGATACACATTCTTTTCCAATGTACATGGATCATTCTCCAGAATAAACCACATGCTGACACATAAAACATACCTTCATAAAATCAAGAGGATAGAAATCTTCCAGGCTACGTTTACTGACCACAAGGCTCTGAAATTAGATGTGAACTACAAAGCCACACAGAAGAAAAACTTTAACAATTGGAAATAAAACAGCTTGCTACTGAACAACCAGTGGGTCCGAGATGAAATCAAAGAGGAAATAAAAACTTTCCTGGAAACAAATGATAATGAAGACACAAACTGCCAGAATCTATGGGACACAGCAAAAGCAGTCCTGAGAGGAAAATTTATAGCTTTACAAGCCCACATCAGGAAGGAAGAAGGGGCATACCTGAATAACTTAATGACGCAGCTCATAAAATTAGAAAATGACCAACAAAAGGAACAAAATAGAGAGACAAAAGTAAATAACTGAAATCAGAAATCAATGAAGTGGAAAACCAAAAAACAAACCAAAAGATCAAAGAAAGCAGATGTTGGTTCTTTGAAACAATAAACAAGATTGATAGACCATTGGCAAAACTCATAAAGAAAGAGAGAGAAACCTGATAACCTGTATTAGAAATGAGAAGGGGGAAGATCAGACAGATATTGCAGAGCTCCAAAGGGTAATCAGAGACTACTTTGAGAAACTTTATGCTACTAAACATGAGAACATAGAAGAAATGGGTAAATTCTTGGACACTTATAACCTTCCACAGTTAAGTAAGTAGGATATAGCATATAAAAACACCCCCATCACTATTGAGAAAATTGAAACTGTAATCAAACATCTGCCCAAAAAGAAAAGTCCAGGCCCAGATTGATTTACTAATGAATTCTTTCAAACCTTTAAAGAGGAGCTACTACCAATACTAGCCAGGATCTTCTATGAAATTGAAAAAATGGGAACACTCCCAAACACCTTTTCTGAAGCCAACATCATCTTGATACCAAAACCAGATAGAGATGCTGCCAAAAAAGAAAATTACAGACCAATATCCCTGATGAATGCAGATGCAAAGATCTTCAACAAAATCCTGACAAATAAGATCCAATGCATCATCAAGAAGATCATACACTATGACCAAGTAGGTTTCATCCAAGGAATGCAAGGATGGTTTAACATCTATAAATCTATCAACATCATGCACAACATGAAAAACAAGAAAAATAAAAAGCAAATGATCATATCAATAGATGCAGAGAAAGCATTTGATAAGGTACAACACGTTCTTGATTAAAACTCTCAGCAAGATAGAATGAAAGGAACATTTCTCAATCTAGTTAAAGAATTCTACCACAAGCCAATGGCAAATATTATTCTCAACTGAGAAAAACTAAAAGCCTTTCCTTTAAATTCTGGTACAAGACAAGGCTGTCGCTCTCAAAACTCCTCTTCAACATAGTACTTAAAAGTGCTTGCTATAGTGATCAGGCAAGAAAAAGATATCAAGGGAATCCAGAGAGGAAAGGAAGAAGTCAAGCTCTAACTGTTTGCAGATGACATGATACTCTATTTGGAAAACCCTAAAGACTCTATCGAAAAGCTTCTAGAAGCAATAGACTCATATAGCAAGGTGGCAGGCTACAAAATTAACATACACAGAAATCAATGGCCTTTTTATACACCAATAATGATAGGGAAGAGATGGACATCAAGAATGCAATCCCCTTCACATTAGTGCCAGAGAAACTCAAATATCTTGGAGTCAACTTGACCAAAGACGTGAAGGACCTATACAAAGAAAACTATAAGGCCCTCTCCAAGAAATAAGAGAGGACACATGGATATGGAAATACATTCCCTGCTCATGGATAGCAAGATCAACATAATTAAAATGGCAATACTCCCCAAAGCATTGTACAGATTTAATGTGATCTCTCTAAAGATACCCATTACATTCTTCAAAGAAGTGGATCAAACACTTATGAAGTTTATCTAGAACAATAAACATCCTCAAATAGCTAAAGCACTCCTAGGAAAAAGGAAAACGGGAGGCATTACTTTCAACAACTTTAAACTGTACTACAAGGTAATAGTTATCAAAACAGCATGGTATTGGAATAAAGACAAACTCTCAGATCAGTGGAATAGGTTTGAGTTCTCAGACAATGTTCCCCAGACATACCTAAATTTTGACAAGGGAACAAGAAATCTTAAGTGGAGCTGGCAAAACTTCTTCAACAAGTGGTGATGGCAGAACTGGTTAGCCACTTGCAAAAAAGCAAACATAGAGCCCAGTTAACATCATGTATAAAAGTAAAATCCAAATGGATTAAAGACCTTGATATCAAACCGGATACCATAAGGTATATAGAACAACATGTAGGTAAAACAATCTATGACATTGAGAGTAAAGGCATCTTCAAGGAGGAAACTGCACTTTCCAAACAAGTGGAAGCAGAGATAAATATATGGGAATACATTAAGCTGAGGAGCTTATGCACCTCAAAAGAAATAGTGACCAGTGTACAAGAGCCACCACCATGTGGGAGAAACTATTCACCCAATACCTATCAGATAAGGGGCTAATATCCTAAATATACAGGGCACTGACAGAACTTTAGAAGAAAAAAACATCTAATCCCATCAAACATTGGGGAGAAAAAAATGAACAAACACTTTGATAAAAAAAAGAAATACAAATGGCCAAAAGGCTCCTCATCATTAATCATCAGGGAGATGCAAATCAAAACAACGATGAGATACCATCTCACACCACAGAGATTGGCACACATCACAAAGAATGAGAACAATCAGTGCTGGCGGGGATGTGGAGAGAAAGGACTCTTATCCACTGCTGGTGGGAATGCCATCTAGCCCAACCTCTAAGGAAAGCAATATGGAGATTCCTCCAAGAACTGGAAATTGAGCTCCCATTCGACCCAGCTATTCCACTTCTAGGGATATACTCTAGGAACACAAGAACACAATACAAAAACCCCTTCCTCACACCTTTATTTATTGCAGCAGTATTCACAATAGCCAGGCTCTGGAAACAACCAAGATGCCCTTCAACAGACAAATGACTAAAGAATCTGTGGTACATATACACAATGGAATATTATGCAGCCATCAGGAGAGATGAAGTCATGAAATTTTCCTATACATGGATGTATATGGAATCTATCATGCTGAGTGAAATAAGTCAGAGGGAGAGAGAGAGACTCAGATTAGTCTCACTCATCTATGGGTTTTAATAAAAATAAAAATCATTTTTGCAACAATCCTGAGCAATGAGATGAGGGCTGGAACTTCCAGCTCCCTTCTTGAAGCTCACCACTAAGTGTGGTGAGTGCAGTTATAGAAATAACTACACTGAGAATTACCATAATCATGTGAATGAATGAGGGAACTGAAAGCCTGCCTAGAGTACAGGTGGGGGTTGGGTGGGATGGAGGAAGATTTGGGACATTGGCTATGTGAATGTTGCATTGGTGATGGAGTGTATAGTTCGAATCCCAGCATCCTATATGGTCCCTCAAGCCAGGAGTGATTTTTGAGCTCATAGCCAGGAGGAACGCTTGAGCGTCACCAGGTGTGGCCCCAAAACAAAATAAAAACAAAAAGGACAATAAAAATGATGGCATATATAATGGTTGATATTATCTACAGCTGTTAAAGTTTTGGCATATGTACCTATGATGAGAGTTTGCCACATTTTTTAATATGGTGTTGAATGAAATTTACAATATTTTATACTACAAGGATATAACAAAGAAGTACATAGTCTATATAATATATGTAATATAATATATCTACATTTATTAAGCCTGGGGGTTCACACATAGTAAGGCACACACTTTATTGATCATCTATATCTCTAATCTATTAAGTATTTGAACTGAGGTGAAATGACAATACTGCTTACGTTAGATGTACATGGAATAACCTGTATGGTTTAGAGAGTGCATAAAACTGAATATATGAACTCACTGTATACACAATAGTTATAAAAAGTGCCTCCTTCTTTTCCTCTCTTCTGCCCAAGGTAGTCACATTTTAATAAACTAGTATTATTAAACAAACATCATTTTGTTTTCATATTTTTCAATTAAGTTTATTTTTGTCTTCTCACATTTTTATTATAAATAAATTATGGTGACATAGCACTTTTTTTTTTTTGGTTTTAGTGCCACACCCAGTGGCACACAGGGGTTACTCCTGGCTATATGCTCAGTAATCGCTCTTGGCTTGGGGACCATATGGGATGCTGGGATTTAAACCAAGATCTGTCCTGGATTGTCCGCATGATAGGCAAACTCCCTACCATTATGCTATTGCATGGTCCCATCATAATTTTTCTTATAATGAAAGTATTAATAATTGCACAATTAACAAATTTAAATTTGAATAAAATTATAATGACCTGATGAGAAATAAACATAAAAATTAAAAAAATGTTTTTTTCTTTTGATAAGCAATTAATGCTATGTCATTTTGATATTTAGGCAAATGAAAAAAATGCTAATTTTCTACCCTTCCAAAGCCTTTTCAGCTACACTCACCATTCACAATCACTACTTCACCAATGACCCAACTTCACGGTTTAACAAGTGATCTCTGCAGAAAAGCCTGACTAAAACTCCAGGTATGCTAGCATTTAGGCTGAGATGACCAATGAGTCAGGCACTCTCTCCTCAACTTCTTGTTTTTCTGGAAGGCCTGGCAGCAGAAACCATATTCCATAGAGGCTGCAATATCAGCCACAAAGACTGGAATTCATATACCATGCTGCTGCACATGTATTTACACAACTCCAAATTTTTCAACACTGTCAACCCAGTAAAAAAAACACTAGATGTCAAAGTGGCATCAAAGTCACCCAATGTTCAGAAACAAAACAAATAACAGAAAGATCAATGAACAGCAAATAGCTTAATAAGACTTATGACAATGACTTAATGACCTCATTGTGCGATATAAATATTTTTTTCTCTTTATTTGAATATCTTGATTACATAAATGATTGTGATAAGGTTTCAGTCATATAAAGATCACCCCTCTTCACCAGTGCAACATTACCGCCACCAAAGTCCCAAATCTCCCTCCATCCCACCCCACCCCCACCTGTACTCCAGACAGGCTTTCCAGTTCCCTCATTCATTCACTTGATTATGGTAGTTCTCAGTGTAGTTATTTCTATAACTGTGCTCACCACTCTTGTGGTGAGCTTCATGGAGTGAGCTGGTGTTTCAGCTCTCCTCTAATTGTCTCTGAGGATTGTTACAAAAATGACTTTTATTTTTCTTAAAACCCATAGATGAGTGAGACTATTCTGCGTCTCTCTCTCTCCCTCTGACTTATTTCACTGAGCATGATAGATTCCATGTACATCCATGTATAGGAAAATTTCATGACTTCATCTCTCCTGACGGCTGCATAATATTCCATTGTGTATATGTACCACAGTTTCTTTAGCCATTCGTCTGTTGAAGGGCATCTTGGTTTTTTCCAGAGCCTGGCTATTGTGAATAGTGCTGCAATAAATATAGGTGTGAGGAAGGGGTTTTTGTATTGTATTCTTGTGCTCCTAGGGTATATCCCTAGGAGTGGAATAGCTGGGTCGAATGGGAGCTCAATTTCCAGTTTTTGAAGAAACCTCCATATCGCTTTCCATAGAGGCTGTACTAGACAGCATTCCCACCAGCAGTGGATAAGAGTTCCTTTCTCTCCACATCCCCGCCAGCACTTATTGTTCTCATTCTTTGTGATGTGCGCCAATCTCTGTGGTGTGAGGTGGTATCTCATCGTTGTTTTGATTTGCATCTCTCTGATGATTAGTGACGAGGAGCATTTTTTCATGTGTCTTTTGGCCATTTGTATTTCTTTTTTATCAAAGTGTCTGTTCATTTCTTCTCCCCATTTTTTGATGGGATTAGATGTTTTTTTTTTTTTTTGTAAAGTTCTGTCAGTGCCCTGTATATTTTGGATATTAGCCCCTTATCTGAAGGATGTTGGGTGAATAGTTTCTCCCACTCAGTGGGTGACTCTTGTATCCTGGGCACTATTTCTTTTGAGATGCAGAAGCTTTTCAGTTTAATGTATTCCCATCTGTTAATCTCTGCTTCCACTTGTTTGGAAAGTGCAGTTTCCTCCTTGAAGATACCTTTAGTCTCAATGTCATGGAGTGTTTTACCGACATGTTGTTCTATATACCTTATGGTATCTGGTCTGATATCAAGGTCTTTAATCCATTTGGATTTTACCTTCGTACATGATGTTAATTGGGGTCTATGTTCGCTTTTTTGCAAGTCACTAACCAGTTCTGCCAGTACCACTTGTTGAAGAGATTTTCTCTGCTCCACTTAGGATTTCTTGCTCCTTTGCAAAAATTAGGTAATTGTATGCCTGGGGAATGTTCTCTGAGAACTCAAGCCTATTCCACTGATCTGAGGGTCTGTCTTTATTCCAATACCATGCTGTTTTAATAACTATTGCTTTGTAGTACAGTTTAAAGTTGGGGAAAGTAATGCCTCCCATTTTCCTTTTCCCTAGGAGTGCTTTAGCTATTCGAGGATGTTTATTGTTCCAGATGAACTTCATAAGTGTTTGATCCACTTCTTTGAAGAATGTCATGGGTATTTTTAAGGGGATCGCATTAAATCTGTATAATGCTTTGGGGAGTATTGCCATTTTAATGATGTTAATCCTGCCGAGCCATGAGCAGGGTAAGTGTTTCCATTTCCGTGTGTCCTCTCTTATTTCTTGGAGCAGGGCTTTATAGTTTTCTTTGTATAGGTCCTTCACGTCTTTGGTCAAGTTGACTCCAAGATATTTGAGTTTGTGTGGCACCATTGTGAATGGGATTGCTTTCCTGACTTCCATCTCTTCCCTATTATTATTGGTGTATAAAAAGGCCATTGATTTCTGTAGGTTGATTTTGTAGCCTGCCACCTTGCTATATGAATCTATTATTTCTAGAAGCTTTTTGGTAGAGTCTTTAGGGTTTTCTAAGTAGAGTATCATGTCATCTGCAAACAATGAGAGTTTGACTTCTTCCTTTCCTATCTGAATTCCCTTGATATCTTTTTCTTGCCTGATCGCTATAGCAAGAACTTCCAGTACTATATTGAAGAGGAGTGATGAGAGAGGGCAGCCTTGTCTTGTACCCGAATTTAGAGGAAAGGCTTTTAGTTTTTCTCCATTGAAGATAATATTTGCCATTGGCTTGTGGTAGATGGCTTCAACTAGATTGAGAAAGGTTCCTTCCATTCCCATCTTGCTGAGAGTTTTGATCAAGAATGGGTGTTGGACCTTATCAAATGCTTTCTCTGCATCTATTGATATGATCATGTGATTTTTATTTTTCTTGTTGTTGATGTTGTGTATGATGTTAATAGATTTGTGGATGTTAAACCATCCTTGCATTCCTGGGATGAAGCCTACTTGGTCGTAGTGTATGATCTTCTTGATGATGCATTGGATCCTATTTGCCAGGATTTTGTTGAAGATCTTTGCATCAGCATTCATCAGGGATATTGGTCTGTAATTTTCTTTTTTGGCAGCATCTCTGTCTGGTTTTGGTATCAAGGTAATGTTGGCTTCATAAAAGCTGTTTGGGAGAGTTCCCTTTTTTTCAATTTCATGGAAGAGTCTGGCTAGGATTGGTAGTAGCTCCTCTTGAAAGATTTGAAAAAATTCATTAGGAAAACCATCTGGGCCTGGGCTTTTCTTTTTTGGTAGATGTTTGATTACAGTTTCAATTTCCTCAGTAGTGATGGGGGTGTTTAGATATGCTACATCCTCCTTACTTAAATGTGGAAGGTTATAAGTATCCAAGAATTTTTCCATTTCTTCTAGGTTCTCATGTTTTGTAGCATAAAGTTTCTCAAAGTAGCCTCTGATTATCCTTTGGATCTCTGCAATTTCTGTTGTGATCTCCCCCTTTTCATTTCTAATACGGGTTATCAGATTTCTCTCTCTCTCTTTCTTTGTGAGTTTTGCCAATGGTCTTTCAATCTTGTTTATTTTTTCAAAGAACCAGCTTCTGCTTTCGTTGATCTTTCGGATTGCTTTTTGGTTTTCCACTTCATTGAGTTCCGCTTTCAGCTTTATTATTTCCTTCTGTCTCCCTATTTTTGGTTCATTCTGTTGGTCATTTTCTAATTGTTTAAGCTGCTCCATTAAGTTATTCAGGTATGCCCCTTCTTCCTTCCTGATGTGTGCTTGTAGAGCTATAAATTTTCCTCTCAGGACTGCTTTTGCTGTGTCCCATAGATTCTGGCAGTTCGTGTCTTCATTATCATTTGTTTCCAGGAAAGTTTTGATTTCCTTTTTGATTTCATCTCGGACCCACTGGTTGTTCAGTAGCAGGGTGTTTAATTTCCAATTGTTAAAGTTTTTCTTCTGTGTGGCTTTGTAGTTCACATCTAATTTCAGAGCCTTGTGGTCAGCAAAGGTAGCCTGCAAGATTTCTATCCTCTTGATTTTATGGAGGTATGTTTTATGTGTCAGCATGTAGTCTATTCTGGAGAATGACCCATGTACATTGGAAAAGAATGTGTATCCAGGTTTTTTGGGATGGAGTGTCCTTTATATATCTACTAGTCCTCTTTCTTCCATAACACTTTTCAGGGCTAGTATGTTTTTGTTGGGTTTCAGTCTGGTTGACCTATCAAGTGTTGATAGGGCTGTGTTGAAGTCTCCCACAATGATTGTGTTATTATTGATTTCCTCTTTCAGATCTGTCAGTAATTGTATTAGATAATTTGCTGGTCTCTCATTGGGTGCATATATGTTTAATAGTCTGATTTCTTCCTGTTGCACATATCCCTTGATTAGTACATAGTGTCCATCTTTGTCCCTTACCACTTTTCTGAGTATAAAGTTGGTGTCATCTGATATTAATATGGCCACCCCAGCTTTTTTCAGGGTGTTGTTTGCTTGGATAATTTTCTTCCAACCTTTGATTTTGAGTCTATGTTTGTTCTGACTATTCAGATGTGTTTCTTGTAGGCAGCAGAAGGTTGGATTCACCTTTTTGACCCATTTTGCCACTCTGTGTCTTTTAATTGGTGAATTTAGTCCATTGACATTGAGGGATATGATTGTCATAGGATTTAATGTCATCTTTGTAGATAAGTTTGCTGTGTTTGTTGGTCTCTCTTGTCTTAGAGTAGACCTGTCAGTTTTTCCTTTAAGGCTGGTTTATCATCTGTGAGGTTTCTGAGCTGTTTTTTATCCGTGAAGCTGCGTATTCTTCCTCCAAACCTGAATGTGAGTCGGGCTGGGTGCAGTATTCTTGGGGAGGCATTCATTTCATTCAATCTTGTCACAATATCCAACCACTGTCTTCTGGCCTTGAGAGTTTCTTGTGACATGTCTGCTGTAAGTCTTAGGGATGCTCCTTTGAATGTAATTTCCCTTTTTGATCTTGCTGCTTTCAGTATTCTATCCCTATCTATGGGATTTGTCATTGTAACGAGGATGTGTCTTGAGGTGTTTTTCTTTGGGTCTCTTTTAGCTGGTATTCTTCGGGCATGCAGTATTTGATTGCATGTAGGCTTTAACTCTGGGAGTATCTCTTTGATGATGTCTTTGACAGTTGATTCTTCTTGGAGATCTCCTTCCTGGGTTTCTGGGACTCCAATGATTCTTATGTTGTTTCTGTTGAGTTTATCAAAGACTTCTATTTTCATCTCTTCGCATGCCTTGAGTACATTTTCCATTGCCTGTTCGTTTGTCTTAATGTTCTTTTCCATTTTCTTCTGTTGTGTTGAGCTTTTCTGCATCTCATCTTCCAGTACTCCGATTCTCTCCTCAGCTGCTGATACCCTGTTGGCGAGGCTATCCATTGTGGTTTTCAGTTGAGCAACCGTATTTTTCAGATCTGTTATTTCAGTTTGGAGTTTTCTGATTTCTGTTTTTGTGTTCTCTTCAGATCGATCTATGCTCTTTTTGAGGTCTACAAACATATTCCATATTTCTACTCTAAACTCCTTATCTGAAAGGTTAATCAGGTGGTTGTAATTTATTAGATCAACCGAGCTTTCGTCTTCATTCTCTATGGATGGTGTTTGCCTGTGAGTTTTCCCCATTGTCACGCTTGTAGTGTGGTTTTTCCTGCGTGTTGTGGTGGGGTTCAATGATTAGGAAGAGTTCGCGGCTGCAAAGGGAAGCGAAGCGGCTGAGCGCTTCTGCTGCCTCTAGTTGCAAGTCCTCAGAGTGAACAAAGGCAGGGCAGGGCAGGGCAGAGCGATCCCGCAGCCCCAGAATGCAGCTGCTCACCAGCTTCAAAATGCAGTTTTTTTGGGGGTGCGCTCCCTAGGCCCCTGAGGAAACCTTCGGAAGTTCAGAAGCACAGTTTCAGGCAGACAGAGATAGGAGTTTTCCCCGAAGTCCTCAGAGTGAACAAAGGCAGGGCAGGGTAGAGCGATTCCGTGGCCCCAGAATGCAGGCACTCACCAGCTTTAAAATGCAGTTTTTTTGGGGGTGCGCTCCCTAGGCCCCTGAGGAAACCTTCGGAAGTTCAGAAGCACAGTTTCAGGCAGACAGAGATAGGAGTTTTCCCCGAAGTCCTCAGAGTGAACAAAGGCAGGGCAGGGCAAAGCGATTCCGCGGCCCCAGAATGCAGGCACTCACCAGCTTCAAAATGCAGTTTTTTTGGGGGTGCGCTCCCTAGGCCCCTGAGGAAACTTTCGGAAGTTCAGAAGCACAGTTTCAGGCAGACAGAGATAGGAGTTTTCCCCGAAGTCCTCAGAGTGAACAAAGGCAGGGCAGAGCGATTCCGCGGCCCCAGAATGCAGGCACTCACCAGCTTCAAAATGCAGTTTTTTTGGGGGTGCGCTCCCTAGGCCCCTGAGGAAACCTTCGGAAGTTCAGAAGCACAGTTTCAGGCAGACAGAGATAGGAGTTTTCCCCGAAGTCCTCAGAGTGAACAAAGGCAGGGCAGGGCAGAGCGATTCCGCGGCCCCAGAATGCAGGCACTCACCAGCTTCAAAATGCAGTTTTTTTGGGGGGCGCTCCCTAGGCCCCTGAGGAAACCTTCGGAAGTTCAGAAGCACAGTTTCAGGCAGACAGAGATAGGAGTTTTCCCCGAAGTCCTCAGAGTGAACAAAGGCAGGGCGCGATATAAATATTTTTACAAATTTTCATTTGCTATACTTCTTTTTCATCACCACTTCCTGTAAACAAGCACTATAAAATATATTATTTTGTGCCCGCCAATGGGGCAGGCTTGTGGGAATTATTGGAATTTGGGGACAAAGATGGAAGCAATTTTACTGGAGATGAGATTTGTGTTGGAACATGGAGTGGCAGAAACAAATGTATTATGAGCATCAGTGTAAATAATGATCTTTAAATAAAGTAATCTTTTAAAAAAGGAAAATATCTTAACCGATAAAACAAAATTAAATGCTTCAAATAAAGTATACTTAAGCCCTACATATACTTCTCTGACAAATTCTCAAGTATCTTAAAAAATGTCTTTTGTTTTGGGGTTTTATCCAGCAGAGCTCAGAAAGTACTCCTGACTCTGTGCTCAGCAATCAGTCCTGCAAGGTTTAAGTACCATAAAACAAAATTAAGTCCAGCCCAGGTCAGCCACATGCAAGAAAAGTGCCTTACTTGATAGAATACTTCTCCAGGTCTCAAGATATGTTTTAAGATTATTTTTTAAATTCATTAAACAATATTTAAATATGATTTCCAATTTAGCTAATTTAAATTTAGGAATGTAAACTCCTAGAAAAGATGATATTTGTATTAAGTTAGTTCACTGAATCTATTCATTAGTTCAAATTATAGTGGCCCATGCTCATATTCAAGGCATCAATGTTTTCAGAAATTAAGAAAATAGGAGCTAAATTAAAACTTTAGAGACTTGTAAAATTTTAGTCATTTCAGCTTTCCTTTGCAGTTAATCATTACAATAAATCTTAGTGAAATTAATTTTTGTCTGGAATATATGCTCAGTGGTCTTTACATGAGGTAAATATTTTTACAGTAAATCTTCTAGTATACATCACATTTAGGGAAGTAGGAATAATAAATTCTCAGGAAAGGTATAAATAATTTAATCAGACAATTATTTCTTTATGCTGTTATGCAAGAGGTGTCTCCAAATGTCTGAACATCATCTAGGTAAACAATAACTTTCAGAATTACAAATCTAAGGGCCTTAAATATTTCATTATTCTTCTTTTGTCTCTTTTTTTCCTTTTTTTTTTGGGGGGGGTGGTAGCAATACCTGGCAGTATTCATGGATTATTCCTGGTTCTGTGCTCTGGGATAACTCCTTGTGAGACACAAAACCTAATCTGGGCTGGCTTTATATAAGACAAACACTTCACCCCTTATAATATTCTTCCACCTCAGTTACCATTTCTTTATCAGGGCATCATCACCTGATGGTCATTTAAATGTTTCTCTTCCTGATCTGTTCCTTTACATACGGAACACTAGTTTTCTGGAACATTTTGCTAATCCCCATAAATAAAAGAAGCATCTTAAAGCAGAAACTTTCAAATCTTAACCCCAGTGCAAGTGAACTATCTTAATTGAAACTGCTCCACTCTTGTGTACCTTCTATCCACATTCACTGACAACAGAGCTTGTTGCCATTATGAGAACCCCCAGAGAAGAATGGGGGACTTTTAATCATCTCTGTTCCTCAGACAGTGATTAGCTCCTAGTCAGAACATTCTCCAACTCTGCTGAGCATATGAAGATATAAAGTCTGTCATATAGTTGACAATGAAGAAAAAGAAAGAAAAAGAAAAGAATGAAAATATTTGTTTGCCTTTTCAATGCATTAAGTTAAAATATAATAACAAAATAGCTACTAATGATCTCTGAAATTTTAATATTCATCTCTTTCTATTTTTTGTTTTTGTTTTAGGTCACACCTGATGGCGCTCAGGGGTTACTCCTGGCTCTGCGCTCAGAAATCGCTCCTGGCTCAGGGGACCATACGGGATGCTGGAGATTGAACTGGTGTCCATATTGGGTGAGCTGCATGCAAGGCAAACACCCTACTGCTGTGCTACCATTCCGGCCCCAATATTCATCTTTCTACAAAAGTAACTTATTTAAAACTTAAGGAGCCTTGGGGTAATGGAAAAATTGGCCATTTCAGATAGATGAGTAATTACTAATCATTACTCTAATTAAATGGTAGGGAATTTATCTTCTATTAAGAAAATATTACTTCTTTCTCTAGAACTGTTATATTTACTTTCGGAGTTCTCAAATCATGTGCAGGGCAGATTTTTCTCAATACTTACTATCTTGCAATTTAAGATTTAACTAATGTCAATTCTCTAGGAATCTCTTTAAAATAAACTTTCTATATTTATTGTTTCAAAATTGAATACTTTTGGCAGATCTGTGTTGGATACCCAACATATCTCCCATTTATTTTGCTGCATCACAGCAAGTCTATAATATAAATGAAATGTGTGTAAAGTAGGATCCAACAAAGGATACTGCAAATGACTGTAAAAATTATACCAACGAGGTGGCCAGAAGAACAGTACAAATAGTTAAGGCGTGGCCTACTCTCTTTTGATCCCTAGCACCATGAATGGTCATCTAAGCCTAGGAATGATCCCTAAGCAGAATCAGGAGTAAGCCCTGATCTCTGCATAGTGTAGCCCTCCCATAAAATACTGATGGTCAAGGAATGATGTTGTATGTAATTAGGGTTAATGAACATAGTTGGAAGCTGATGTTATAGAGTGATTTGAGCAAAATAACAATATAGTTCTCAGTGACCCCAAATCCAAAATAAGAAGCATTTAATGAATTTCAGATGGATGATTTTTGGAAAACATTCTCAGGTGGTGACATAGGTCACCACAGTCCATATACAGTAATCATTCAATATCATCATTTCCAAAGATTACTGTCCACCCATAAACTTACAAAGTCAGAAATAATTAAGTCATTCCTCTAGCTGCCCACTGAATCCTCAAATCTTCCATTCCCTACTGAGATTTAGTCCCACACAACTCAGAACTTTTGTATCAGGTTGAATCATTGGCTTTCTTGACAGTCTTTCTTTACATCTTCAAATTAACTGCAGTCTACTACTATCTATATATTTGTAAATAAACTTTAAAGTTTTATTCAGCTTTATACTTCTATGACTTGCATTAAGCTTCTAGGAACAGATACAATCAACAATAACACAAACATAAGATAATATATATGTATATATATATAGAAAATGTAGGGTTTATTTTATAAAAGGAGTGTTGTACAAAGTTTTTTGTACTCTACTAGAACCCAAGAAACACAGATATATACATGAATGCATACATCTACACAGATATATGGATATGCGACTTTTACAGATATACATTTACACACAGACTATATTACACTCATTACACAAAGAATATAGGGATTATTAAGAAAATTTCTCTTTATAATTGATCAGGGAAAAACAACCAAAAAATATCAATTAGCTGTGAGATAAGGAAGCTTAATGTACCACAGGTACAATAGACTAGAGTAAGGGAAGTACATAGATGCAATACTTGCAACCTCATCTCCCCCTCAACAACTTGGAAGACAACTTCTCTGGTTTTGAAGTCAAGGGCTATAATTACATATATGAAATATTTTAAGTTGTTTTAATAATATATCACCTTTTTCTATAAATATTCATCCTGAATGCTCATTAACTATTAAAAATGGCAGTTAGTTAACCATGCGTATTACTAGCAATAGTATCTGACCTTTCTAAAAAAAACACTAAACTTCCATTTTCAGACATCAATCCTCACAAAACCTCTAGGTCAAAATTTCATCTTACCATTTAACAGATAAGTAATCTGATATTCAAATGGGCCAATATCTTGGATAGTAAGATCAGAATTCAAATTCAGGACTGCCTGACTCTATAGTATTTACTTCTGAATTATGTCCCACTTATTTTATGGGGTGGAATTATATAGCTACAGAAAATTTAAAACCAATATTATACAAAGTACACATACCATATGTGATATATATTCACACATACATGCACGTCACTGCATAAACATGACAAATATTTTAAATCAAAAGAAATCTTCACTAATAATGAGAAAGTTTTTATTACAAACAATAATTATGCTTCCTGGCATACACAAAATTAGAGGAAATTATGCAAGCACCCAATTTCTGAAACCAGTCTGGCATATTGCTCTCCAATTGTTCATGTACCTGGGTTTTCAAATTTCCAAGGAAACCTAAATTTTCTGCCATACGTTGAGCTTGGCTGTCCTTTATCCCTTCAATAATGTCAATTTGCTCCTAGAAAAAAAAATGAATCAAATAAACAAAATTTAGAGTGACAATCAAGCAAGAAGAATTAAAACCTAAAGAGAAAATGCTTAGCATTAATTTGCAAATAAGTAATTAAAGTGTGGCACTGTTCCAAGATTTCTAAGATAGGCTACTATACTGCCTATAGGGTATGTTTTAATTAGCAGACCATCTATAAAGAAGCCTTTCTAAAACTATACAGTTCTTCAGGATGGCATGCTGACAAGACAATCGGATGCCAGTTTTCACTTTTAATTACCCTACAGATGGCACAGAAGAATATTTAGTCAGTTAATTTTTATGACATCTTTTGGAAAGCTTCCAAAGTATGATTTTTCTGCCTAATATTACTGTTAAGTTTGGAGCTTGACATACTTAGCTTAAATATTACCTGATGTTTAAAACATTCTATTGATGGTGACAATTATTAATAATAACTAGGTCTCTCTACAAAGTGGCATTTTCCCTAAGATATGAAGCTGTGGCGTATACATTATTTCATGCATTCTATTTATACAAGTAATAGCTTTATTTTAAAACATTAATTTTGAAAATGACAAGATATTCAAAATAACTCATAAAGTCACAACTTAATTTTCAAGGAAGTTTAATATATAATATTGGTCAAAATATTTTTAAAGTTAATCATCAAAGATTTTTGTACCTAATCTAAATAAAGAGGTTCCAGAAGTCAAATTCCCACTATTTAAAAGAAAAAAATTATTAATAGAAATATTGAGCATTTCCACTAAATAATTTTAATGTGATTTTTTTGATACAATAAATACAGAACTGATAACTGGAACTGCAGTTCTGAAGACTTCGTATATTCTTCTTTCAGCTAAGTAGGTTGAGAAGCACTTTATACAAATCACATCACTTAATTCACACAATTCTATGGGTAGAAATCACTTCCATTTTCTTTCTACTGGTTCAAAATATTAAGTTTAGCAACAATGAAAAACTTGCTGACTTTAGATATTTCAGATTAGAATCTAAACTTAAAGTCAGTAGAAGGGAGAAAAATCTATAGGACTGAAATAAAAAAGTAGAAGTTAGAAATTAGAGGACTCTCCCTCAGTAATACTTCAAAGCACATCTAGCCCACTTCTAGATTCCCAGAATCCCAGTGTTCATGTACACTGATAAGTGGGCACAGTTTTTCAAGAAGAAATGAACATATCATAATATTCTCCCACTGACTAAATCTTACGGTAATTCAGGTCGTGGAAAGGAACAAAAAGGAAGGAAACAGATAACATGAAAGGGAAAGAAAAGGAAAAAAAATATCTTGAATAGTAATTTGCTTCAATTCTATCTTACTTTTAACTCCATACGTGAAAGAATATAGACTCGGTATCTTTATGCCGTAAGCTTCATAAACAGATGTATTGCTGCCAGCCTAATTCCACACACTAAATCTTGAACTGCTTTCAGAAACCATTAACATACTAAGTACACAGAAATCTACACATACCTTAAAAATAAGTTCTGGATTTGAAGCTGCCACTTCCTCTATGTCAACACCCCCCTGAGGGCTGCCCACCAGTACAGGACCATTACATGATCTGTCCATTAGAATTGCCAGGTAGGTTTCTCTGGAAATGTCCAAGGCCTCAGCAACCATCACCTACCACATTAGTGAGAAAGTCAAATTAATTCAACATCGAACTGATTTCCACTTGGAAATCTATACAAACTGGCTATACAAATCAAACAGCTTCATTTTCAGGTTCTTTAGAACTAAGGAATTAGCATCCAGAGGTCTCAGAGTGCTGCTCTCATGGTGCACAATGCCCATTTTCACCTCCTTAATTGATTCTGTTAACTTGATCAAGTGACAGGTATTAGGTTTGCCTCAAGGAACCACTACTCTAATCTGTTTTTTTTTCCTTTATTAAGAAACCCTGACACTTAAGAAAAACCCAGGGAAACAGCTGTTATTTTGAGACATTGACAGTACATATGTATGTATAAAATCACTCACTGATTTCCCTCAGATTGTACTGAAAAGAAAAAAACAAGTTTGATTGCCAAAGAAGGCTTCTTTTTACAGTATGTCTGATATGTCATGTGTTTGCATACTTCTGGTTCTTGGATCACTGTACTTTTATTTCATTCTATGCTTTCTTTAAAATTGCAAACATAATATTTGCTCCTTTAACATAAAGCAAATAATCTCAAAAAATATAAAGATAGTCAAAGTAGCCCTGAGATGCAAATACTTGGGCCTCAGCAGTTAGGATGATCATAAATCTATATGGAATTATTGAAAGGATTAATAAAAGATAGCCCTTGCTTCCTGGAAAATCCAGTCAACTGTGAGGACTCTGATCCAGCAAATGAGAAATGGATAGAAAGATTCTATCCTTTACTCACTGCCTCCTTTTGGGTCCTTTGTTCTTAAACTTCAGAAATTATATGCAGAGACAACAGAACTTTTAAGTCTCTAAATCTATTTAGTCTTTATGTCTGAGATGACTATAGTAATATAATCACCTTGCATAGGTATTGTATAACTTAAATACCTTACTATTATTTTTTGTTTATTTTTTGTTTTCTGTTTTTGTTTTGGGGTCACACTCAATGGTGCTTAGGACTTACTCCTGCTCTCCTCACTTATCACTACTGGAAGCAATGAGGGATTGATCATATGGAATGTCAGGCTAGAACACAGGTGGACTAGATACAAAGAAAGTGTTTTTACCTGGTGTACTATCTCTCTTGCCCCAAAATACCAAAGAAATCCTTATATTACTACAACTTGGATATCCAACGAAGTTCTTTTCCTTTTACTGTGAACATACAGTACTTATAGGTCAATATTTATTTAATCATGTACTTACTGATATTCATGTGGACTTTGATTTTTCTTCAACGTTACTTCTGTGATACTTCAGCACATTACAGTATGACTTTCATGTACTTTTACATTCCCTAACAAATCTAGAAGTAATCTAAAAATAGTAAGGTTTGAAATAAAAATCCTTATACTTAAGATTGTTCACAAGTACTAATCAAGATGCCCTAGAGGATGTCATATCAATTCATTCTCCAAAAAAATGGTAAATAAGAAAAAATAACTCCTGCATTTTTTTTAATTTTTCTTTGAGTCACTCCCAGCAGCAGGCATACTTGCACCTGGTTCTATGCACAAGGGCCATCACTGGTGTTCCTCACAGGGCCATTTGTAGTACTAGGGATCACCTAAGCACATATCTTAATCCCTGTGCTCTCTCCAATTAATATTGGGTGATTTTTATAATAGCTAAAATTTATAATTGGTAGCAAAAATACAAATTATAAGAACTTATATTCCATTTTTTCCCTAAAAATAGCTTAGGGCTAATTTATACCAAGAATATTTTGAGTTAAATAGCATTTATTACTAGATAAGAAGATGCTCCAGAAACAATAAATTTAAGCCATATGAAATAGGAAAAACATATCTAAGAAAACTATAACACAGTAAATATATAATAGTTTTTCAAGTGTTTATGGAACTTATAACCAAATAAAAACTCTGATGACAGAATTGAGATTACCAAGTGGGGATGAGAGACTGCTGAAAGGTCCTGAATATGGGAGTAGAGAACGAATGACACCTTGGTTGCTGTGGAAGTAGTATGGTAATGCAATACCCCTAAAATATGAAAAGATGCCCACAGATTTTTATAATAAATGGTACAATCTCATGAAAATGTATGAAAGATTTCTTTGTACACAGCAATCACGATTTTCACAGAACCATTCGAAACTCAACTTCACTTTCTAATACAGAGCTAGTCTAGTTAACAAGATTTAACGACTTACAGTAGTTATTCTTAGAAGTTACACAACATTATAACTTTTTAGGATAAGTGTCATTCAAGAGTCCTATTCTTAATCTTCTAAAATGTTGACAGATGTGTTCTGCATTCCATCAAGTTTCTATTTGCAAAGACCAGCTGCTGTCTCAAATAGTTCCTGCTTGGTAGAAATAATGCAGCACTCTTACGGAAAACATGCCCAAGAAAATGATGGTTATTGAGAGATAGTGGGTAAAGCTTAATTTTTAGACATTTTAGGACAACTAAATGACCCACAATGTAAGACTATCTTATGACCCATATAGAAAGAATTTAAGTGGGCTCTATCAATATTCATCCATGATAAGCTCAGTTAGTTACACACCTTTCAAATGCATCATGTGTGATTGACACAAAGAATATCATCTATAAAACCTTTGTACTTTGGAGTTTTCCAGTAAAAAATGCTTCCCACATGCTTTAGCCTATTTGGCCACTGAATTCACTTTGCTTTCTAGTGTAGTGTTACTTAAATTATAGTCTGTGAGTGAGTGCCAGTGGACAAATTATTTGTAACAGGACTTTTATCAGTTCAGATTAAATGTATCTCTTAGTGAAGAAGTAACAGTCAGTGGCACTAAATCATGGGGCACATAATGAGTATTTTCTCACCTCCCCAATTACTACCTCAAGGACTATTTCACACATAGATTTAGGAAGAACAAAGCCAATGTTTAAAATGTATGTCTGAGTTTAAAAGTTGTTCAAGTAAATTAAAAATCTAAAATCCCAATAATAAATAGATTACTGAGAGACACCTAATATTTATTTCCTTATTAAAACTGTTCCTTAAATTTGATATAATGTCATGGTTATATAAATGTATTATATAAATTAGGACAATACGTGACAAACATTTTTGGGTGATAAGAATATAAAGAACGTTATATTTTTGTCTTTTTTTGTTACTAAAATTTTTTAATATCAAATAAATATGTTAATCACTGTAAAATATGAAAAAGATTTCTCAAAAATAAAGCTCTCTGGTACTTTCCTGGCAATGGCTCAATTTACAAGAATGCACTTATCTTTCAGGAACCTATCTAGGAACTAATTTTATGCATTTCCATAGAGCTCGAAAATGCTTTGCATATTTTATGTACTTTTTATAAAATATCACAAACTCTAATCTAAAGTCTCATGTGTCCATATAAAAGAACAGATTCCTATAAATAAAAATACTAATTACATCCTCTGTGGACAAATTTGGAAGAACTTACAGAGATAAAGGCTCATAAGCAGATTTAAAAGGGAAATAAAAATGCTCTGCTGGGCTGAACAAAAAACAAACAAACAAAAAGAAAAGATGTTTATGTTTTAGACCATTTGTGTCTTTACCTGATAACCAGTTTCTCTGCTTCCTCAACATTTAATAAGCTTTTGTATTCTTGGCATATAGGAGCAAATGACCCAACAGTACTTCCGTCTTCCTCCTGCTCAATGTCTTTTTGGGATGAGGACAGACTGCCCCATAAGAAATACTAAGAATGAGCTGCTGGTGTGTGTGTGTGTGTGTGTGTGTGTGTGTGTGTGTGTGTGTGTGTGTTTATTTTCAGCTTTATCAAAAAGTTTCCATAAAACTCCCTCTAAGAAATAAAACAATGGGCTGCACTTCAGTGTCCCCAAACATAGCATAATTCTGTGGAAAACAAAATTCTGTGATTCTGTCCCAACACTGAGCACAAACTCACTATTATGATGGGCCTTTCCTAACAAAGTTTTCTCCTGGGTCTCAGGTATATGACCCACAGAGGTACACACAGAGGCCAAAGGTTTAGAGGATCCCACTTCTAAATTAATAATCAGTTGACTTGAACAAGGGCCCTTTATTCTTTTCTGACACTAAATCTTCTGAAGGGCAGAATAAAAATAAACATGCTAATAAGAGGGAGAACTAGACTACGTCCTAAGCTCTGCCATTTATAATTTGAGAAGACGGCAGGCCAATAAATGCTACCCTCCTTAAGTTTATGATGTGTCTTTGCAAAAGTATGCAACTTCTACTTATTAGGATGGCCCAAAGACATCAATGATAAAACTACTCTTGGAGTATTGATGACAAAGATAAAAATAGCAATCCAAATTAGGAGAGAGAGACACATACAATTATAGCAGGCCATTGTGATTCAAAACATGAGGGTGGGTTGTGAAACAATAGGGAATAGCATTGCTAAATATGAGCTCTCAGACTAAACACTGGTTAGCCTTATATAGTCTGTGTGTTTGTACATGTGGTTATGTGTGTGAAAGAATTATGAATTAGAAAGTTCTGCTTTTCACCCCTCCACCATTACTACATGCTCATGAGACTAATATTACTTTATTGAAATTTTCTTTATCCTCAAAGTCATGAATGTCTGTAGTAATAATATATTATAGAGCTTTGATAAAGAAAATATCACTTAACTATGTATGTATCATTGCATCACTGTTATGTCAAAATAGAAATATGAACATAGCTGCTTTTGTCCGACAAAACCATAACACACAATCTATGCATTATTACCTTGTTAACCTTCACACCTTCTTTTGGAGTTTGTTTAGTTGCTAGAGTATACCCAATCATCTGTTTAGCCAGTTCTTCCACCACTTTTGGACTAAGGAAGAGAGAGAACATAAAAAAGAAAAATATAAATAAATGTCAATGCTACAGATAAAAATGTTAAAGCAGTGTGGAGTTTGGCCTCAGGTGCACATGGGGTAGGGTCTACCTTCCAAGTATCTCTGTGAGAATGTGCAGGGACCATTGTGCACAATGTGTCTATTTGTAGTGCCCTGAAACAGTTTCTTCTATCAGGCCCTACCTGTAGAAGCTACAGGGTATTCATGATCATATTTAAAAGACTCAGTGGGAAAAAAAGATAAGGAGGGATAAAGAAGAGACAGGGGCTGAAAGGCAGGGGAGAAGGGAGAATGGGGAGAGGGAGTAACAAGAGCAGAGAAGAAAGGGAGAGAAGAAAGAATTATATCCTCTTACAAGCTACAGAAACCGTAGAGACAATTCTAGAATACATATTAGACTTATATCCAAGTTGAATAACAAACATTGATGGCAGGAAATTTGGAAAGTGCAGAGAATACTCACTTAATGTAGTCAATAGTTTCTTGGAAACTGCTGCTTAAAGCAAAATAATCTAACAAAACCAATTTTCTCATAGGTCAGTTGATAGAAACAAGACAGAAAATATCAACAAATTCAAAATAAAGATGCTAAAACCCTTCCACTATTCAATAGTTATTTGTATTCATTCCCAACCCACTTATTCCAGGTCTGCGGCTCAGGTAGTGGATCGTATCTTGGCAGGTGACTCAAAGCATAAGACAGCACCCAGTATAAATAAAATTTTATTTCAGGGCACTACAAATAGACACATTGTGCACAATGCTCCCTGCATACTCTCACAGAGACTTCTGGAATATGTCAAAGAGCTTCACATGTCCACCTTCAGGAAGTGGGTGATCCCTGAAGTAGTCAGAGCAACCCAGAGACAAGTGGAAACCGCAAACTCCACACAGACCATGGTACCATTGGGGATGGACTGCTTTCTTCTCATGAACATTCTGTTTGAAGAAAATCATTGCACAAAGGCAAATGCTCTTTTGATGAGGAAGATACTAGAGGGCATCTTTTTGAAAGCATATCATGAAAAAAGGAGAGGGGAGGAAAGCATCTGTGACAGGACAATCCGTATTTTCAGCCACACCGAGAGGAAGGCATGGACTGTGTGATGGGAGGGATAGCAAAACCATTGCAGTGTATAACCAGGGGGAGCAGGTGGGAAAGGCTTTCATTTGTAAGTGGTATTATTTCCAACATTTACGAAGGTTTCTTGATTGCCTAGGGGGAAAAGCTTGTAAAATTTTTCACCAAAAAGTGAAGAAAGAATCTTTTCAGGGATCAGAAAATACACTGGGGGACTGCCGAAGAACTCTGCCTCTAATACATATTTTCATCTCGGGAGCCCCTGCTCCTTCCCCTCTTTGAGCAGTCTCCCTCACTGATTCTTTCCGATAGCACTAAGGTTTTCCATAACTACTTGGCACAAGGATCAATCAACCCTCAGACTCACTCTTTTGTTAAATGAACTCCTCCTTTCAAACCACTGCTGAAGACTCCTTTTCCTCTTCCTCCAGCTAAGATCTGGGCTTTTAAAACAATTTCTTTTGCATCTAGAAAAAAAAAGTTCAAGAATGAGTAGTTTACTTTTTTATATATTTTAAACAATAAGGAATTCTTAAAGATAAAACTTCAGATAACTGCTCAAAGTAGTAAACATTTTTCAAACTTTAAAAGCAAAGACAATAAAGAACTAACTTCATGTGTTCTTCACCAGCACTGCCAAAAAAAAAAAAAAAAAAAAACGACAACAACTCAGATAACATTTTTATATATAAAATCTGTGTTTAAGCACCATGATTACACGCATGATTGTAGTTGGGTTTCAGTCATAAACATTTAAAGTCAAAAAGATAGTACAGGTTAGGGCATTTGTCTTCCATACACATGACCTGGATTTAATTCCAAGTATGTAAAATGGTCCTTAAGGCCCACCAGGCTTGATTTCTGCTTACAGAGTTACATAAAGCCTTGAGCACCACCAGGTATGGTATTTAAACAAAACAAACATCTCAAAAGCTTAAAAGTAATGTTTTTTTTTTCCAAGACATTACCAGTTGAATTCACATTCCACAATCCCAAAGGAAAGTGAGGCATACATTCCATCATTCTTTTGTGTGTCAGAAGATACAAAAATAATCCAGGCTAGAGGGATTGATTTTGGGGGTTACTGATGCTCAATTGTGGCCAAAACACCAATCATTTGCCTTTGAAAACTCACGGAAATAAATAACCTACCAGCCCTTTAGTAAAGGCAAAACTGGTTCATGTGGGAAAAAAGTTTCAAGGAAGTTGTTCACAACTTTCTTCTTAGAAGCCAATATTTTCTGAGTTGTTGCTCTATATATTGATAGGGCTGGTAAGAGAAGAGGAAATGGATTCTGACTAAAAGCAAGTAATAATTTTAAAATGTTGGCAGAGTAAATAAAACCTCTCAGGGGAAAGTGCTTGAGGAATTTTCTTTTCTAGACACAGGGAAGACAAAACAGTCTGTTCTTGAACTTTGAAGGAGAATCAAAAGCTCAAATGAGTGCAAAACCCTATTAAGAAAGCTGGGTCTGTGAAAGCAGTTCAAGACACATATTCAGCTTTAAGCTTTATGGGATATTTCCCTTCCTGAGGAGAGAACAAGGTGGAGAGGGAATGAGTGATGAAGAGGGGGAAATCAAAAGAGAAAGACAGAAAAGCAGAAGAACAGATAATAATACAGCATCCTCTAAATCACATATATTTAATAAACAAAATAGGTCTTGAAATCAAAGTTAGCAAGCTATGTTTCTGATTAACTTTGAGTAGAAAACAAAAACAAAATCCAGAAACAAAAAAGAAAATTAGGAGATAGTACAAATGCTGTTTCAGTCTTCAGAATCACATGGTCAAGAAGCATCAACAGATGGGAGTCCTGAAGGTTTAAGTAGCCCAAGTAATCATTTTGGACACAAAGAACTGGAGCATCACAACATCCTGTGGCCTTTAGATCTGACCCAACTTCTGACCCAATGGACCCATCCTATGGTTAGGAGTGATTTCTGAGTGCAAAGTCAGGATTAACCTCTAAGCATTGCCAGGTGTGACCCAAAAGCAAACAGACAAAAATATTTCCATAATGAGTTGCAAACCTGTGGAATGTAAAGAATCAAATTAAATCATTACTAGTTAGCAGAGATGGTGATAAAAATTAAAAATACTGGGGGGGCCCGAGGAACAGTACAGAGGCTATTAGTCTCAAAAGCAAATTCCTGGCATCCCATATGATTTGAATATGATCCTGGTACATCTGCTATGATTACTGATGTCCCAGCAATGTATAGTCTGTGCATGTATGTATTGATAGCACAACAAAAAAGGCACATGACCCTGCGAATATCAGAACTAACAAGATGTGTGTAAGCACCATGATGGTCAGGTAGTTTAGACCTGGTGAGTGCCTCAATAACCTCAGCAAGAATCACAAGAGCAAAGTGTGTGTCAACTAAAATACAAGGCAAGGGTCAAGCACAAGTACTAGCTCTGCAATCATAGGAGTACAGTCCTCATTGAGTATCAAAATCAGCCCAATGAAATGTGTCAGCTCTGCAACCTTATAGGCAAACCCAGCTGAGTATCACAGCTAAAATGTGGATGTTCCAAATAGTCAGGGAAGTCTGCAACTCCTGGTCATGACAAAAGAGCAAAGAATGTAGGAGCCATGGGAAATAAAACAAATTGGATATTATCTACCACTTATGTAAGGTGTAGTTCTGGAAGTGTTGACTATTTCTTATATTATTAGCCTGTTATTGTTTCGATTCATAGGCAAGGCAACATGACAGGTTTCAAGCAGAGATAGTCCTTGGTTTTTTCATGAAAATAATGTGAGCTATACTAACTTATTATTCTTTTTTTTCTTTTTCTTTTTCTTTTTTTTGTTTTTGGGTCACACCCAGCAGCATTCAGAAGTTACTCCTTGCTCTATGTTCAGAAATCACTCCTGGTAGGCTTTGGGGGGTCATATGGGATGCCGGGATTTGAAACACTGTCCTTCTGCATGAAAGGCAAATGCCTTACCTCCATGCTATCTCTCGGACCCCTACTAACTGATTTTTTTTATCTCCTTAACTTCTTAAACACAAAAATCAGGGTTCCAGGGGCCAAAGGGGTTATTTAGTGGTAAGACATTTGTCTTCCATTAGGCCAACCTTAATTTGATTCCTTGGCACCCCATTAGGACTCCAAAGTCCTTTCATAATTTATTCCAGAATGTAGAGCTAGAGCAATCCCTCAGAATTTCCAAGTGCAGTCCAAAAACTGAAAAAGGGGTCAGAGTGATAGCACAGCAATAGGGCATTTGCCTTGCACGCAGCTGACCCACGATGGACCTGGGTTTGATCCTCAATGTCCCATATGATCCCCTGAACCAGGAGCAATTTCTGACTACATAGCCAGGAGTAACCCTCGAATGTGACCAGTTGTGGCTCAAAAATCAAACAAACAAATAAAACACCCTGAAACAACAAATCCAGTAAAACAAAACAAGGTTCAGTTTTCTTAAAAACAAAATTCAATGCTATTATTATTTTTCTTTTTGTTTTAAGCTACTCAAGGCTTACTTGTAGTTCTGCATACTTAGGGATCACTCCTAGGTTTAGGGGATCATATGGGTGATCAGGGATCGAATCCAGGTCAGTTATGTGCAATGCAAGCTCCCTACTTGCTGTATCAATCTGCTGTATTATCTCTCCAGCCTACACTATTACTCTTAATGCCCTAACAATTTCTGTTCCCAGACCACAAATCATCACACTATGTATCAGTCAAATTCTATCTTACAATAAAATGGTTTTCATCAAACAGAGCAACTGATGACTATTCATTAAAAACACACCAGGAAAAAGAAGTAAGTAAAACAAACACATCACTTATTTAGATTTCTGAATGTAAGATTAGCTGTGATAGTGTAACTAGGAATTTGGCCAACTTCAGTTAAAATGTCTAACTCTACCCATCACTTTTAACACAACAAAAATTAGCTTGAGAAAGTAAAGTTGTAAGCCTGCTTGTAAAATGGTCAAATAATGATTTAGGATAAGATAAAGAATCAATTGAAAAGTAGATATTATTATGTAAAAAACTGGTACATAAAAATTATAAAGATTATATAAATTATAATTTAATGAAGTTTATCAATTACTTTCACAGTGACATATTCAAAAATATCAAAATAATCATTTTTACTGGTGCTTAACTTTTAAATGTGGCCAGTTTATCACACTTCAAAGTCTTTAAAAAGAACAAGCAACATTCAGTCTACTGACATTTTTTTTTTATATGTTATCTTGCCAAACTTTCCAAAAATAGGACTTGAAAGTTTGGCAGACTAGCTAATTGAGTATTGTTATTTAACAGCACATAGGTTTGATGAAAACAGTGTGGGCACTAACCATCAAAATTCATAAACAGTTATGACTTTAAGAAAGTATTGTAGGGACCCAGCGTGGTGGCGCAACAGTAGGGCTTTTGCCTTGCATGCAGCTGACCTTGGATGGACCGCAGTTAGATCCCCCAGGGTCCCATATAGTCCCCCAAGTGAGGAGTGATTACTGAAAGCAGAGCCAGGAGTAACCGCTGAGCATCACAGGGTGTGACCCAAAAAATAAAGAACAAAAAACAAAAAAGAAACTATTGTCAAATATTTCTCTAATTATCTTTTAAAGGTGCACCATAACTTTAGAATCGTGTCCATGACAAAATAAGCACCCTTTTCAGAACCTATGAAACAATATAGTGTGGCAGACATAAAAACTGGGAAGAAGAATAATATAAAATATTAAACAGGAGACTTCTGCAACATTTGACCTACACTCTAGGTCAAAATAAGTATCCTAAAATCATTTTTTATGGATTTAAAATGCAAAGTCAGTAAAACATATTCTGGAGGTAAATCACATCAAGTAATTTAATTACGTAGTTGTTTTCTCAAGTGCTGAAAATGAAGTGCCCCAATCCTATGGAAGAGTAGACTTTTCATTCAGTATTAACCAAGTTGACTCATTCTTAATGCCACTGTTTTCATCTTATTTAAAGACACGATTCCTATTGAATTCACATCAACATCGAGTTGGTTTTTATTTTGTTTTTAATGATTCTTCATGAGTTGTTTTATGTTTAATTTTGGGCTACACCTAAGTGTTTAGGGTTTAGTCCTGGCTTTGTGCTCAGAGAAAACTCCTGGCTGGCTCAGAAGACCACATGTTATACAGGGACTCAATTCTGGACTGGGTGAGCACCTGACCTACTGTTCTATCTCTGAACCTTCTTTTATGTTTCTTGCTTACATCCTTATTCAACAAAGAATCACAAAAATTTTCCCACACCAAAATAACTGTTTTTGTCTGAGTATATATGATTACTTAACTATAATTTATTCAAAAGACTAGGAGACCTACTCTAATAGATTTAATATAAAAAGAAACTGCACCTATACAATGTTAACTGTACTCTATGTAATACCCAAGTCTGTATTATTCCAAATCCCATGCTCATATTTATCAGTAATTATGTAGCTTAGACACATAATAGTCACTTAATTTATTCCTTTTCTGAGAAAAGAAAAGAAGCAGTGCTTATGACTAAGATGCCACTGCATTTTATAGGAATCAGTTGTCTATAATATATCTATTATGTATATCACTGATTATATTAATGAGGAAAGCTACTGTAAAAATCATGTCACAAATTTATATATAAGATTCTGCATACTTGGCTAATTATAAAAACAATATGTAAACTCTTTTAGATAACCTTAAATAAAATAAAGCCCACACCATGGTCCTACTCTACTCTAATAGTTAAATTAAAATTATGGTTTCCTCAAGTGTTTTTTCATTTCTTACCACGAGAAAAGTATTATTCTAATTGCAATAATTCTGTTTAAAAATTATTTTTAAAGTCCCAGACCAGTCTGATGCTGAATTAATGAGGATCCCTGGAAGCATTAATGAATCCAAAAGTAAACAAAGCAATAATAATAAAATTCAGTAACTACAGAGTCATTTAAGATAAATGAAATTTTACATTAAATAATCTTTATAAAGCTAGTTAATTTTGATTTCTAGAGGTGGCATTCTGAAATTATATATCTTAATAATGCTGTTTTCAACAACCTTTTTTAAAGTTTAGTGTTGAAATAAATATTCATTTTGTTGAACTGTATTATTTTTGGAGGGTGACTATTATTTTTAATAATATTTTATTTAAACATCTTGATTACAAACATGATTGTGGTTGGTTTTCTGTCATGTAAAGAACACCCCCCCCCAATCACCAGTGCAACTTTTTTTTTTAACTTAGCAGCACTCTTTTAAAAAATCTAATGGTGTATAAGTGAATTGGTAGCCCAAGCATATGGAGACTGCATTCAACTATTACCCACATCTTCCTTCTTGAAATGCATACTTTCAAACTTTTACTCTGGGACATGTACTGTAATTCTCTCTGCCTAGAGAGAATCCTATGCTCTCTAGAGACTTGGACAGGTTACTATCTCTTTCTTTTTCTACTTTTCTTCAGACTTTCTAAATTGAAAATCTTTTACTTTAAAAAATTTGTTACTTTCATAAATGCAAAATGCATTTTGAGCATTGACAGTGAGTTAGACGGTTACTATTATTATCTCTTTCAGGTCAAAAAGTTGTTGGAATTGTGCTTTCCATGGTTCACTAACTAGAACAAAATTGTAATATCTCATTTTCAGTATTATTTCATGATGTAATTTTCAAGCATGAAGATCATTGAGTCTGGCAGAATTCTTTGTTTTTGTTTGATTGTTTTCTTTTGAGGACACACCCAACAGTGCTCAGGGTTGGCTTTACTCTCAGAAATTATTCTTGGTGGTGTTCTAGGGACCATATGGGATGCAAAGGACTGAACCCGGATTGACCAGATGCAAGGCAAGCATACTAAACACTGTATGTCTTTCTGGCCCCAAGGTTCACACAACTCATAATTGAGCATACTCAAATGCATTTTATATTTAACAAAACATAGAAGAAAAGAAAGGAAAGAGGTTGCAAAAAAAGTCTAATGATATTATAGAAAGAAGAATCTATAGAAAGAACAAATTATATGACAAGGAGAAAGTTATATAAGTATCAATTCCTATAGGAAATAAACCAGCATTTATTTTTACTACTACTATTATTTTTATAGTCCAAAATTCAAATTTATAAAAGAAGAAATGTTCATCTTTCATCACCATTTAACAACTCCTGTAAACTCATTTTATTTCCTCAAATTGTAACTAGGTTAATGAGAATAAGATATTACATTGGTTGTTCCATATGTTCAATAGCATCTCTGAGACTGATAATTATTTCAACTTTAAAAATATTTGATATATATTCTCCAATGTTCCAAAAATAGTTTAAAATGTACAAAATATCAAAATTAAACCATTTCAAAATGGGTCACATCGCTTGATTAAATTAGCAGTAGACATAATTGGCTGCCCATCAAAGATTTAAGCAGGACTTAAAGATTTAAGCAGGATTTAACGCAATTTTCAAATATAAGTAAACATAAAACAAGGACCGACTATAAGAAAAGTGTTTTGTGGTACAAGTAGAAATTTATTAGAAATTTGTCTAGGGAAACTATGAATGGGAATTTTAGACTGAAAAGAATTTTATGTAACACCTAAAAACGTTATTTATCTGGGGGTCCTGAGAGATAGCATGGAGATAAGGCATTTGCCTTGCATGCAGAAGGATGGTGGTTTGAATCCCGGCATCCCATATGGTACCCTGAGCCTGCCAGGAGTGATTTCTGAGCATAGAGCCAGGAGTAACCTCTGAGTGCTGCCGGGTGTGACCCAAAAACAAAATATAAATAATTAAACAAAAATAAACCTTTATTTATCTATTTTTATCTGGGGTCCACACTAAGATTGCTCTCAGCAGTAGCACAGTGGGTAGGAGATTTGTCTTGCACACTGACAACCTAAACTCAACCCCTAGCATTCCATATGGTTCCCCAAGTCTTCCAGTAGTGATTTCTTACTGCAGACCTAGGAGTAACCCCTGATCACCGCTGGGTCTGGGTTCTGATCTATATATTTAGATAGATGAAAGATAGATAGATAGACAGACAGACAGACAGACAGATAGACAGACATTCCTAGTAGTATTCATGGAGCCTTAACCCATACCAGGTACCAAGCTAGACTTCCTGCATACAAATAATGTAATCCCACTTGTAGAGCTATCATATTGGCCCTGTTAGGCTTAAATCTTAATTTTTTTTGTTTTTGTTTTGGGGTCACACCTAGCAGAGCTTCGAAGTTACTCCTGGCAGGCTGTATTTTATTTTGTTTTGAGGCTATACCTGGTAGTGTGCAGAGTTTACTCATGGCTGTGTCCAGAATCACTCATGGTAAGCTCATGTTTCATTTATATAGTAATATTACTAAGATTCTGAGACACACCTTCCACCTTCTTGATTACAAATCATTTTTCTGTATTTGATCATTAAAACTCAGTTCTTCTCTGGTCCTCCTCTTGGTAAGAGGTATTTTTCACACGCTATTAATCTAAAATCTGTTTTCAGGCTCTTGACTCTATTTTTGAGGGGACAAAATTGGAGAATGCCCAGCAATATCAGAGGTTATTTCTGGCTCTGCACTCAGGAATCACTCCAGATGGAATGATGGGAATAAAACCTGGGTAAGGGTGTTTGCAAGGCAAGCACTTTACCTGCCTTACTTTCTCTCCTACCCAACTTGACTTTTATTTTTACAAGCCTAATTTTTGAACTACATCACCACAATTTTCCTCTGGTTTTCCCAACTCCAAAATCAAGGAATATCCTGCAGCTGCCTCAAACTGAAGCAGAGAAGCTGAGCCCCCAAGAAAAGAAATCTTTTCTTTTAAAATATAAGAAGCACCTCCACCTGTGCCCCTCAGAATTATCACCCCAGCTGCCCTATAAAAACCTTCCCCACCATATAGTGATCTTACAGGAGCCCATAAAATCTCTCTCCCCAATTTCACTTTCATGGAATGAAACCCATTCTCCAGGCAGATCTGTCTATTTCTAATTGATCAGCTATAAACATCATCTCTCTCACAAACTCTTAAGCACAAAGTAAGTCGAGGACTAAAACTGGACACCTGCTCCACATTCCCGAACAAGTGTTGTTTCCTATAACAAATGATACCAACCCTTGGCAGTTGATGGAACAATTCAGGGGAGAACGATAGTGGTACAATTGGGAGGCATTTTCTACTTGTTCAATCAAAGAAGGTATATTTCTGGGGCTGGAAGAGGATGATTTTTTTTCTTTCAAAGGTGAAATAAGTTTGAGAATCTAGGTTCTAAGGTGAGTAAATGACCTATCAGCCCAAAGCTTTAAGCTTCTTGGTACGGCAATTTTACTTCAATGAACATCAATCTTAGAAATCACATTTCAGTTCACAGCGACTAAAAGTGAAAGATGAAGACAACTAAACTGTGTATTCAGCATGTAGACAATCTGAAATGGGAAAACAAATTTTATATATACAAAATAAAAATACAATTCTATAGCTATATTGACTATGATTAAGTATATCTTTATTGATATGGGGAATGTCCAGATACAGCATAAACTTTGAAAAGAATTTGATTAATATTTAAAATATATTGTGAATATTTATATTCAGAAATTAAAATGGATAGTAACCAACCTATTATGTGAAGTAGAGATTAAAATCAATAATGAAGTCTCTGTGCCTATTTTGGGGGCAAGGGCCCTCCCAGAAATGCTCTAGGCTTACTCCTGACTATGGGCTCATAAACTATTCTCTGTAGGCTTGAGGGGTGATAAGGGATGCTGAGAATTGAACCTGGATCAGCCACATGCAAGGCAATCACTCTACTACTGTGCTATCACTCCAGTTCCTATGTTCCTATTTTTAGTTTTTGTAATTACCGTATGTGACCATAGAACTAATTTAAAATTAATAATTTAAATTTTAATATAAGTACAGGCTGTAATTTAGCATAATCTGTGTTAAATATTGCAATGTTCAATTCTGTGGCTCTTTTCCCCATTTGAGAGAGAGTACAGCAGGTAGGGATCTTGCTTTACACACAGCCATCCTGGGTTTGACCCCTGGCACCTCATATCGTTCCCCAGCTTTGCTAAAAGTGATCCGAGTGAAGAGTCAGGAATAAACTCTCGAGTACCACCAAGTATGGCACCAAAAATAAATAAATATTTTAAATATATACAATCTATTCAATGCCTCAGAATATGGAATCATTAAGTCCTATAATACTAACAGAAAGAAAAATATTTGGCGATTTTATACATTAATTAAACACATAGTTTTTGAGAATTTAAAGACTAAAATATAGCCAAAGTGACTATATTTTGCAATCTTAAAAGTCCAAAAAGAAAAGAGAAACAAATAATCATTGAAAAATATGGATAATGAGAGATTGCAAAGTAAAAAGAAAAAATGATGGTGACAAGTTGGGCAAGAAAAGGAAGGAAAAACCTATAAAGAAAATCTCAGCCCCACAGAGCACTGTTAGAAGTTTGCTAGGTAGAAGATTTAAAGAAACAATTTAGCCAGATGACTTTGCTTTTCTATTTCTATGTGGTTGGCTTTCTTATTTAAATTGGAAATTAAATTGGAAATTTGAAGCACCTCTTCAAATAAACCAATAAAGCATACTGGTATTCAGCACATGGAAAATCCCTCCAATTTGTTATTTCTGATCTTCAGGAGACATCTAGTTATTAAAGTTTATAGCCTTAGATTGAAGATTAGCATAAGAATAGAAAAATACACCCATGGGCCTCTTAGTTGTAGTACCCTAAATGCTTTTAAGATGTCTAGCAATTTCATCTCCATGCTCAGTGAAAGGGTTCTAATCAGAAAAGCTAGCTCTCCAAGCAGGTCTCAAATAACAGCTCCAAAGAGATCTGTGAGATTCCAATTAAGCAGTTGTTTAATAGCAGCAATAATGAAGTCCTGGCCATCCTTTCCAACCTGCAAATTTCTGACTAAAAATCTGCTACAATTTCAAATGCCAGATAGGGAATTCGAAACAATATCTTGATGATACAAATAAAACCCAGGATTTTTTATTTTTCATCTTAAAGTGATAAAACAGTTAATGACACACTGAAGTTGAGTAAAAATCAGGAATACCCTCCTCTAAGAGAGATGAAAATTCTTAGAGCCACTTTCCTATGATACACACATCTACTGAGGTCCAGCATAATTTGTTATGCTACTTTCAAATTGCATTGAGTTTTAAATTGCAATGTCTTGCTCTTTTATTGCCTGTCCTGATCCATTCATTGTACTTGAAATCTGAGCCTATTGCTTGAATGTTAACCACAGTAAAAATTTAAGATTGCATCCTGGAGGTAAAACCTTGTATTTCAAGGAACTAGGAGAGTTCTATTTGTCTGATATTCAGATTGTAAGTTTACTCTTTCCTGGTCATTCTTTCTAGTTTTTCTTTTCCTTATACCTTTCTTTTACTTTTTCCTTTCTACTGTTCACTTTTGCACTCCACTTTCTTTTTTCCAGTTTTCTCTGAAATAATTCCAAGTTATTTAACTGCATGCTCAATTAATTTCAATAGTTTGCTTTCAATATACAGAAAGAAGCACTGACTTCAAATTTTATGTTCCATCCAACGTACCTCCAAAATTTCTAAATACAAAGACTTGTACACTTCAATCACAGTGTAATGCAGTGCTCACAACCTGCGCCATACTTCTGAGGCCACAAAACCTGGACCCATATTCGCAAGTTGTCTTTAGAAAAACTTTGATCATCTTTGAAGCAGTTATACTAGATTATTTTTTCTGCAAATTCCTCCTTTTAGTTTTTTGTTTTTGGTTAGCCTGATTTGAATAAAGAATTCATGCTGGAAAGAGCCAAGTGAGATATTACAAAAATTAAAAATGGGGAATAATTTATTAAAGTCTTATTTTGACAGACTTGCTAAACAGTGAAGTGGTTATGGCACTTTCCTTGCACCTGACTTACCCAGATTCAACTCCCCAAGACCAACCCCAAGTGAGCCCTGAGTGAAAACCCAGGAATAAGCCCTAAGTAACACCAGGCATGGTAATAATAATAATAATAATAATAATAAGTATTATTATTATAAATAAAATAAAAGAATAAATAAAATGCATTTGTTGGAACTAAATAAACTACATTTATTCTTTGGGGTGAACTAATTTGGGGGGACATACATCTCCTGGCAAGATGCTCAAAGTGCCACTTCACAAGGTGAGTACAAGATAGAACACCAATTCTGCTTTGCATGGGTTTCAGCTTTTCGAACTGTCTCCTTGGCCCCTCAAAATAGTTTTTTATTTTAATTTGGAATTATAGCCCCTAAGGCAACATAGTTCCAATTAATTAAGTCTGGTGTCATTTAAATAATTCTGCAATAATATTAATACTGCAGATAAATTCAGTCGATCAACCAAGAATTCCTATAAAATACTCTGAAAATCCAATCACTATAAGGCTTTCAATGCTAAGATCCACATTTAATTATGTACAACTGGTATGCTATCCTATACTTCCCATCCTACTCATTACAGCCCTTCCTTAAAAATATGATCAATAGCTGCTCTACATATTACACTATGTCACAGCACCATAGTAGAGTTTTCTTTTGTTGTTTACTTTAGTTCCCCACAGCAAAATAATAGACATTCAGAAGATAATAAACACAGCATTATCCAAACATCCTGTATTACTCCATGTCATTATCCTTAAATCCCAGCTAACATCTTTTTTGAGGTTCCTGACCTCTTCGTCTCAGAGCACAAAATTGGAGCAGGTTGCTATAAGGCATAAACATGATTCAACACAGGACCAGGAGTAGGGGAAGACACTGATATACTAGGATTTCCCAGGACAAATGATCAAGAAGACAAAATAACCCCATGATAGAAGATGGTCTAGCTTTATGCAGAGGAAATAATTCTGCAAACAAAGAAAAACTTACTTCCACAAGGAACGATACATTTTTTTTTTTTAAAAAGCAGCTAGCCCTCCTCTGAAAATCATAGTTCAAAGAGATGTGACACCAAGGGTGATCCAGGGAACTAGGGAGAAGTTTTGTAAAACATAATAAAGCCAATAACACCCTTCAGTTTTGCCAATAACACCCTTTACACCTTCCCAAATGCAGAATTTTCTACTAAGGGACATACAACGAAACAATTATCACATTCCTCTGAAACTGAAAGTGCAAGACACACAGCAGGTCATCAGCATAAGGGCATTCAAGTATCATAATTTTCTTTGCACTGTGAAATCATAAGTATGATGTTTATTAGTCATTTCCTATCAAATATGATCTGTGCTCCATTTACTCATTATCCACATATTACAAATATTCAGACAAGAATAAGTTGCTTGGAGTCCACAGCTAACAAAAAGCAGAGCCAAGATTTTGTAGTCTGGAGAGTATTTTAGAGACTGGTTTAACCACCTCACAAGACTCTCATTACTGTTTTCTTTCCTCCACATATTACTATGAAAATGTATAATCTGGGGGCAAAGCTATAGCAGAGAGGGTAGGATTGCATACGAGCAATCCAGATCGATTCCCAGCATCCCATAGGGTCCCCTGAGCCTTCCAGGAATGATTTCTGAGTGCAGAACCAGGAGTAACTCCTGAGTGTCACAGGTGTGGCCCCAAAACAAACAAACAAAAAATGTACAATTTTGTCAAAAGTTGAATGACAAACATCCATGAGCTTACCGCATGGTTCTGCAACTAATATTTCACTACATTTGCTTTCTTACACATCTCTCCATTCATCACAATATGCTTATTTTTGTGTGAATTTCACCATAAATTAAAAACATCAGTTATCTTCAAAGCCTTCATCACACTTATTAACCAACAACTGCAAAACGTTATTTGCTTACTGTTACTTTCTGACAAGACTGATTACCTTCACATAAAGTGAAGTGTCCAAATATTATGTTATTTAATTAAGGTACGACAAATTTGTATCTACAAGATAACAATCTCAGTCAAGAAATGTATAACTGCTTATATGTGACAGCAATATAAGAAACAGATCACAAACTTTGAATTGTGTATAATTGGACTAATAGCAGTCTCTAGTATAATTAGGGGACATTTTTTTCTTTGTTCTCTTAAAAAAGCTAATTTCTAAAGGAGGAGGCTGAGTGATATTTATTTGTTGTAGTTTTAAAAGGGGTAAGAAGCCCAAGTAACTCTGGGAACCTCTGTTCAAACCAATGGCCTAAAATGGCTCCCTATAGATACATGACTATTCAGGGAAGGTACAAAAGGAATCAGCTTACCCTACCACCAGCCCTAAATTACAATCCTATTGGAAATGTTCCAAACACTGAGTCAATACGCTCACAAATAATAGTTTCAAAATAATTCATTTCTACCACTGGCAAAGTAACTTATCAAAAATAAATGATATTGAAATATAAATTTTATAGCAATGGCGATTTTGAAATATAAATTTTATAGCAATGGGATTTGCTCAGGACAACTGTCAATGAGAGTAACAACCATGGTGTTGTTTAGCTCAGATCTGTGCCTTTTCTTGGCTAGTCCACCTTGAAGATGTGAGTTCTCCTTTTTTTTTGGGGGGGGGGGAGTCACACTCGGCAGCACTCAGGGGTAACTACTGGCTCTATGTTCAGAAATCACTCTTGGCAGGCTGGGGGACCATATGGGATGCCAGGATTCGAACCATTGTCCTTCTGCATGCAAGGCAAACGCCTTACAGCCATGCTATCTCTCTGGCCCAGCCCGGAAGTGAGTTCTTCTAAGGATACTTGCAATCACCTGAAAAGTCAGGGTGATGCTTTGGGCCTTTGATTGAAACTTATGTGATGGACTGATGAAAAATAAAAATAACCATCTTTAATAAGAACTTTTTGGGGTTTTTTTTGCTGTCAATGCACTGTCACTTGCTCGAAGCTTAACAGAGTGGGACTCAAGACTTTAAAGCTTACAAGGTTTCTTTTAGAAAAAAAGCTCCAGAAACTACTCAACCAAAAATATGTCTTGCACATTTCAAAAATATGGATATAAATGTCTCTATAAGTGTGACATGACAAAGATCACATGAATAACAGTTATATAGAGAAGATGTGGTTCAAACAACTTTTGCTTTTGTCTTTATAGTATAATATCTTGCATATAGTAATGCATTTTTTTCATGATGGCTGCCACTTATAATCTGAGAAAATGCAATAGCAAATTAAATTAATAAAACTGGCTCATTCTTGCCTAGTAAAACCAATAGCTATATTACTGCTAAGTGGGAATAATATTCTAATTGCAAATATATAACATTAAGTTTATTTAGGTATACAGAATACAGATAATACATATGTCTGAAATAGAGAACTATGATATGGGAGTTAATCAGTTATTAATTTGTTCTTTATGATTATATATTTGCTACAGATAACATGAATAGCTTTCATAGAGGATAGGGGAAACCAGTTATTATGCATGCTATATCAGTACAAAGATACACACAAAACCACAACTAGAATTGATGAAAGCATGTTAGTCATTTTAAATTAAAAATGATCAAATGTGGGCCAGAGCAATAGCACAACACAGTGGTAGGGCATTTGCTTTGCACACGACTGACCCATAAAAGACCTCGGTTAGATCCCTGGCATCCCATATGGCCCCTAGAGCAAGGAGCGATTTCTGTGCACATAGCCAGGAGTAACCCCTGAGCATCACCGGTGTGGCCCCAAAAGAAAAAAAAAAGATCAAATGTCTTCAAGGCTGCCCAAAGTCTATGGTCATTTAAAAGCACTTCCTGGTTATCTCCCAGATGGACTATTGCTTGTAAGTAACACCAGTGTTCCTAGATCTCAAAATTCTATCTCCACAAAAGCACAGTATATTTGTATTTATGTTTGGTTTATGTATTTATTTCCAGGACCTACATAGTTTCCTTAATTTTTTTTGCCCATCTCTCTTCTGATATTTGTTGCTCATGTCTGGCACTAATAGCTCTGGCTCACCAGCCCTGTTACCTGGCAGGGAATATATTGCTTAAATCCATTTGGAGTTGTTTGACTTCAGGCCTCTTTAGCAGAAAAAGACTTATACCACAACTATACATCTCTGCCCTCACACTGCTTCTGGATCTTTCTGGTCTTTTGGTAGACCTTAGGCCAAGGAAAATAAGCTGGGAAATAAGTTAAACACTGAGCTGGGTTGGTGTTTGGGTGCTAACATTAGGAAACCTCACTACCTGTCCTTTAGTATTATTAGTGCAATTGTTACTATTGTGTCTGTGATGCTGGGGTGGTTACAGAGTGCCTTAAAGACATGATAGTCAGTGATGACTCCCTCTAACAACTATTTGAAGGACTTTACACACCTTGTCTCATTTGATCTTCCGATCAGCCCTCTGCAGGAGATAATCTGCCTAGAGATCAGAACAATGAAACTCAAAAGAAATAAAGTTCTTTGTCCAAGATCACATAGTTTTTAAAGTATAGAATCTAGCTAGAACAAAGCTTCACCCTTACCATCAAACAAAACCACCTGTTACCTTCTAACATGTTAAGCATTGAGGAGTGAAAAGAGTTGGAAGAAATGAGGTAACAATAGTCGGGAAAAATACAAGCCATGCCATTTCAAATATGAAATACCTAGTTGTTATTTCTAGGGCTAACAAATGTTGAAATCTGTATGGGAGGATTTTGCAGAGACACAGTACAACAGTTACGGTGGCTTTCCTGGCACACAAGGTTCCATCCCCAGATACCACATACTGTCTCTGAAGCCCCACCAGTAGTGATCCCTGAATGCACAGTCAGGAAGAAGGCCTGAAGACCACCAAATATGGCCCATGTCTCACACCACAAATGTAGAAAGAGGTCTAAGAAGGACAATCACAAAAAAATCTCTCACTTTGGTCAATTTGGCTTTACCTGTAAGGTGGCTCATAAGAATTTCCAGCTTCAAGCACAATACCTTCAAGGACAACATAATATTATCTTGCAATTTCATGTCTGCTGCTTTTGAAAGAAAATGACCAAACTATTAGTGTAATCCTCCAGCACTCTCATTACACATGTCAAAGACCACAATTTCACACCAGAGGGCCATTCTATTTCCTCTATTCCTGCAGAAAGGCTGCCTATGACATTGGGTAGAAAGAACTTAGACCAGAGTTCACTGTCTCTGATTACATTTAATTTTGATTCAACTCTTTAACTTAGCTGTGTAAAATCCAAAAAGTAACTTGATCTCTCTCAACTTCAGTTTTTCACAGCAGAGAATAGTATTTCACAAGTTATGGGTGAAGATTAGGGCTCCAACTTATGTAAGGACTTTTGCACAATATCTGGCAATGAAAAAAATAGACTAATAAACTGCTATGGGTGCCGAATTTACCGCTTCTGATTTGGTTCTAAACAATTATCTACCCAATTCATCCTCAGACTTTACAAGCTTATCTAAGAAATCCCATGATAAGTCCTGGCTGGAGTGAGAAGCAATATAGTAGTGCCCCACTTTTCATAAGTTTTTGTCATGATCACCTTTTCATTTTTATACAAGACCTTCAATAGTACTTGTTCTCACTATAAAATGGGAGTCTAAAGTGTGCCTTTGATTTATAACGAAAAGCAAAAGGGAAAAATATGTTCAACTACCACTGTGTTAATGGCCATTCTACAAGTAACAGGTAACTGGATTAATGGACCTGCCAAGCTTCTTCCTCAGTAACTATTTTCTACCAACATTGTAATATTTTTCATATGTATCAGAGTTATTTAAGTTTTAATGCTATTGATATGATTTGGCAGATTTCATATCAATTGCATGAAATCTATTTCTTATCAAGAGCATGAAATCAATAAAATTATATTAATAGCAAGAAACCTATGACAACATGTTTTAAAGTAACAGCATGAAACCTAAAACATATTAAGTCAGTGTGATTTTAGGTTTCATGCTCTTGATAGGATTTATTCAACTAGGATACAGAATCTAGGAATTATCCTAAATAAATTAATAAAAATATATTTTTACTTCAAGTAAAAATTTTAAGTTACTTTTAATAAGACTTTCAAATACGGAGGACGGGACAGGAGATATTAGAGGGATGCAAGACCCAGATTCATTCCTTAGCACCACTTTGTCTCCAACATTACAGTATGTAGGCCTGGAAGGCCCCAACACATTGCCAGATATGGCCTTCAAGGTCCCTAAACACTGAGTTCCAGTATCACACCACTGGCCCCAGCACTGAATGACATCCAACTGGTAGAAAATCTCACTGACAGTGACCTCAAGTGACCCCAAGGACCTTTGAGCACTGTATGGAAGGTGAAAAATAATTGTTAATCAAAATTTTTTTTGGTTTTTGGGTCACACCCGGCAGCACACAGGGGATACTCCTGGCTCTATTCTCAGAATGTTAATCAAATTCTAAGGAAAACCAATACTAACATGTCAAGTTATTTTCATCTATGCCATTATTTTTCCTCAACAACCTCTAAATTTGAATGTTCTAAAGAATGAATGTTCCTAGATCTTAGGTAAAAATACTGTAATTAAAATAAAAACAGACAACAAGAAACATAGTAAATAACTTGTTGAAGGGCTGGAGCAGTAGTACAGTAGTACAGTAGCTAGATTACCTTGCACATGGCTAACTGGGGCTCAATACTTGGTATACCATATGGATCCCTGAGCCTTTCAGGACTAACTCCTGAGTGCAGAGCCAGGACTAACTCCTGAGCATCTCTGGGTGGTTGTGGCCCCAAAACAAAAATAACAAAGGAAAACACAAACCTATGTCTTTTACTAATATAACTTCCATTCCAACCAAATGGAAGATGTGAAAATTAAACTACTGCCCAGGGCAGTGGTTAAAGGCCGACAGACCACACATTTCAATAGTGCATGTATTGAACTAAAAATTAGCTTAGAAGAAGGGCCTATCATCTATCCAGATGCTATAAGAACTGCAATTTTACTCACTATAGATCTTTGGTTACCATTTTTGTACCATAATACATTGTCTGTGTCAAGGTATTAATGAGACTGGGCTTTGCTACATACTAGAGCCCACATGTATGTTAAATAATTGGTTTACATTAGTAAAATAATGTTTTCTAAATACCCTTTTTGCACAAGTTTTTGAGTTTAGCTTGTCATTCTATTTATTCTAAGTTAAAAATGCACTGTCAAGAAGGGCCAGAGGTCAGCACAGCGGTAGGATGTGTGCCTTACACGAAGCCGACCTGGGACAGAACTCAGGATGGACCAAGGTACAATTCCTGGCATCCCATATGGACTGCTGAGCCAGGAGTAACCGCTAAGTGCTACCTGGTGTGGCCCAAAAACAAAAAAAATGCAGTGCAAGGAATCATGCATGAAAATCAGCATGCACTTATTATTGATCCATGTCAATGTAGAATTTTAATGCATTCACAAAGAGGACTTTTGGTTATGTTGAAAAAACACTGAGCTTTCCTTTTGGTATGTCTAGAAATTCCCATTTTCTTAAACAATCTAAATGAATTCCTAAATGAAATATTACCATTTTCTCTGTTCAGCCCTTTTGTTGTATTATCCAATAAGCAAGATCTTCTCATGTATTGAATTATACCCTTTAACTGCCTAATAAACTGAAATATTCCAAATATTTTAAAAGCATTAAGAATATTGTTTTGTCAAAAGCTTTTGACTTCCAACATAAAAATTATTAAAGTAATGCTAATTACTCAAGTATGCATAAAATATAATATTGTTTTTCACTTTTGTATATTATATTTTTAAACATTCTTAGACACATAAGCTGAAATATAAAGGTGATTAATTGGTTAGGATAATTAACTGAGTTTCAGAAATTTAATCTGCTCATGGAATTCAAGAGTAAGCTGGGATTAAAAGTATCAAATGGCCAAAGGAGCATTTTTATAGTTCCCTTTTAGAGGTGAAGCTACATTTGAATGGAACTAACATTACCTTTTCTGCCAAAATAAGAGTAATTTCCCACATACTCATAATAGGAATAAAATGTGAACAGTTTCAAAAAAAGTGAGGACCCTCAAACAGAGTAGGTTTGTGGACTATATGTAATTTAAATTTACATGGATTATTTCACCAAGTTATTCTGCCAAATTCCATTTGCTTTCAGGAAATAAAAATGAGAGTCTACGTAAGTCTTCAACAATTATCCTCACTTATTCTCTGTGTGGTATTTTTATTTCATTTTTATATTTTAAAACATTCCTCTGTCTTCCTTTTACCTGAGAGTTATAGTATTATTATTCAGTGAGATTCTTTATAGACTATTGTAATTCTTTTAAATTTGTATAAATTTTATTACCTGATAAATGGAGTTTAAATTCAGCATTTGCTTGAGCTCTATCTAAATGGTGCAAGTGTTTCTTTTATGCATTTATGTACTGCCTCATCAAATTCAGAAATATTTTCAATTTCTTCTTATTTAAATGGGAAATATTAGTTCAAGTTAGGTTTAGCCTTTGAGGAACTAGAATTGTAATTTAATATTTGAAAATGATTTTATTTTCTTCTCACATAATGTGCTGGGCTGAATGGTTAAGAAATGATGTCACCATTCCACAATGAACATTGTCCCACAAGGTATCATTTCACCTATAAGGTCAAATTGGTTGTCACTATTTAGAATTGAATCACATGATCCTAGACAGCTACAAGAGAGACTGAAAATACTATTTATACAGGCAGTCATGTACTTAGTGAAAACTGAAGAGTTTCCTGGTGCCTAAAAAGGGTCTTGGAGTAGGGAAAGTAGTAACCTGACTGCTGGGAACACATATATGAAGAACAAGAATATAGAGATAGACTAGCTGCCAATCTGGCAGTACCTAAAAACTGAAGATTTTGGACAGGATAAAATGTCGGAGGTAAAGGATGCAACAAAGTTAGAAAATTGGTCTTACTATTTTGAATACATTCAACCAAGAACTGTGTGCATGGAAATGGACACCTGGTTTCCCATAATTAGAAAAAAGTTCAAAACATGAAAATGCGAGAAAATTAGAAGTTTATGTGGATGCATAGGCAGTACAACAGATAGGGTACTTGCCTTGCATTCATTTGCCTTGGATTAAATTCCCTGGAATTTAATGCCTCCAGGCCTGATCCTTATGCAGAGAACTTGAAGTAATCCCTGAGCAAATATGAATGTCACTCCACCAGTAAAAAGAAAACAAGAACACTGTAATTAGGTTTGGAATCAGGTCAATATATACACTGGTTTAGTTTTATAACATATGTTGACAACAAAATGATTATAGATGAAAATATAAATATAAGAGTTAAATAAAAGCATATCGCACAGTTGGACATTGTGGGGACTAAGGGTGTCAACATTCTGTGCAATAGAAAATACACATATAAGTTCTCACTACAGATAAAATTTAGCCTTATATTTACCTTACCAATAACACAATAAACACATTTTTGCATACTCTATTGTTAAAATGAATCAAACTAGAGAAAAGAGAATTGCTAGTAAGGATATTATCATGAAAAAATACATTTAAAATACATTTTAATTATAAATAATTATAATATATTGAAAATATATGTATAATACTGTACCATAATTTTACTTTAAGTGTGTGTCATGAGTACAAATGAAAACTTATCAGTATATCAGTCCCTGCAAACTTATTGCTTACTGGTCAATTCCCTATGTATCTTTGTGCATATATATGTTATATTTACATATACATGTGTTTTGTATATATATATATATATATATATATACACACACACATCCAACTGTCTATTCAGATGAACTAAAATAATTATATCTCAACAATAAGGAATGAAATCTTATGTCCAATCTTTTTTTTTGAAATATCACCCACTAAATATAGCTAGGACTTCTTAGATAAATAGCTGGTACTAGAGGTATATCAAGAGAAACGTATTTTGAAACAAGAATATCTTGTGCCAGAAAATAAAAACATACTCATAGTAATGATTAAAATGCATACAAAAGTATAGAAAAGAAAGATAAACCTTTAAATAAAGAAAATTTCATCACTTTTTAATAATATAAACAAAATAATGAAGAGCAGATGGAAGAGTTCTTCCTTACAGACTGTAACACATAAATATAGGGCAAATGACAGAAATGTGGATTGCTATTAAGCAACAAACATAGAGATAACTTATCCAGGCAAGAGTTATCTATGAAGGGCAGGGCTGGTGTATGTTAGTAAGAGAAGGAACATGATGTTAGTGTAATCTCAAAACAGTTTCTGACATCTTTGAAACCAATTAAAAAGGAGAAAATGTCAAACTTGGCAGAAACCAAGATAAAAGGTGGAACAGGTTTGTATTTCTTATTGCAATCCATTGTGAACAATTGATCATCATTGGTAGGTCATTTTTACCAAGAATGCATAAACTAAATCTGGTCATGAAGAGTAGTATATGAATCCAGGTTCATAGACATTCTACAGAAAAGAATTTGGATGCTTTTTCCCCATATATATAATACTTCTGACATATGTTATAAATAACATAGTGTATTTATATATTACATTATAATAAACTCTTATTTATACTGTTAACTTATACCAACATTTGCAATACTATTAATAATAGGGCGTCATGCATACACTTTTCTAACACTAGATCTTGTACCTGAGACTCATTTCTCTCCATCATTGTCTCTGGATGTCTTCTAACCTGTTTCCCCTTAATAAACTCAGTTCTCTAAACCAGTTCTCAGGTTTTCTGTCCATTTAAAGTTTCAGAGAACAAAAAAATGCTCTAGAGTAGAGACTGAATAGACAAGACAACCAAATGCACCATATGTTCCTGACTTGGATTCTGGCAAAGTGAAGAGAAAGAAATGTTGGACCAGTTGGTGAAATCTGAAAAGACTTTGCAGACTGAATGATAATGGTACAGTATCACTGTTTCCCAATGTGATGGTTGAATGGTAAAATGAAGAATGTTAAACACTCTGAAGTTAACATGTAGGAAGTATGTTTTAAATTATTTATTTGGAAGAAGTTTATTTGGTGCTTGAACTTCTCAAGCAAGTTTTCAATTATTTAAAAAGGTATTTAATTAAAAAATCTTTGGAGTCCTCATGTTCAAAAAATAAGGAAACCTCCAACAGGAAGACAGGCAGTTATCCTTGGTGTTAATATCATAATTTATGCCCTGGTTTTAAGCATGAAATATAAATAACATACAATAGTAGCATTTTACTTAGATTTGTTCATCTGTGCATGATCCTTCATTTCCATGATCTCATTATCCATTTACATCTAAACAGTATTCCCTTTCCTCTGGTCAATCACTGAGATTCTAACTAACTCATCTCTAAACAAATTTACAGAAGACAACATAGTTGGAGCATGGTAACTAGATCCTTTCAACATAAGACTATCTGCTCAGCATTTAAAAGAAAAAACAATACAGTTCTGTCCCAAGACAGAAATGAGAAGGAATGAAAGAATAGAACTGCCAACTAATAATAGTAGTTGGCTATATAATGGCAACTAAGGGTCCCCAGAGTATCCCATGGGACCCAAAGTCAACATCACATAAATAAGGAACTATGGCATGAGACTGGGGGACAATTGGCAGGACAGGGGTAACACAGAAAAGAAGCAAGGATGGAAGTGGGTCACAGTTAGAAAAAGTTTGAGGAATATAGAACTTTCAGACAAAATAACCAGGAAAATAGTTTTCAAAGATACAGTCTTAGAGTACCTTTATACTTGCAAAAAGGACTATATACCATCTAATACCAAGATCACCTGACTGATATCAATGAGCCTTTAATTAGAAATCTATACAGAGGTTTAAGAGGCAAAGCTTAAATTTGGAGACTAAATCTCAAAAATAAGGACCAAGAAGTCATTGAAGTCTATCCTCAAAAACCAGATAAAAAGTTAGACATTTGAAAAATAATTAATGCTAAGTTAATTAACTTTAGGATGTTAATCCCAAAGTGTACAACATATCTATGACACTTTTGCTAATACCAATTTAAGACACACATTGTGTCAGGCTTTTACAATGAGAAAAATAAAATAATCATTTTTCAAAATGAACACAGTGGGGTCTAAGGATATAGTTTAGTGAGCATACCTTGTATGCTACTGACCTGAGTTTAATCTTCTGCACCTCAAGGCCCGGAAGGATAGCCAAATGTGGCCCTGGAGGCGCAGAGGTACTACTGAATGTGACCCTAGATTGTATCTTCTCACCCCAAAAATTAATGATCAAGCTAATTATTCAAGAAACTTCTGGAGTGGATCCAAAGCATCCTCAATAACTACTGGAAACTCAACCCCCCCAAATTAACATATTGCCTTATTTCCACATTCAACTATATAATCATATATACTTACTGAATATAATATATCAAATAGTAATAAAATATTTATATAGTAATTTTACATAGTAATTGTAGTATATAACATATGGTGTGATATTAATATTAAGTAATTGAGTATTAATATACTTAATTATACTTAAGTTTTACATAATATGTAATATGTTATATAAAATATAACATCATATAATACATGATGCATAATATATATCCTGTATCACATAATATTTATATATGTTATATGTGGCATGTATCATATAATGATATATCATGTGTTATATATCATATTTTATATTATTTTATAATGTATAATGCATAACTACATAATAAATATAAAATAATGTATATTTTATTATGTGTAATGCTATGTAATGTAATATATATTAGTATTGTAAAGCACACAATGTTAAGTATATTAAGTATTATATATAGTTACACACATATATATTTACTAAATTCCTTCCACTCAGTATCTTGAGCATCAAGATGGAAAAAACACACATTTCCTTTGCTGAGTCAAAAGTCTTGGCAAGGAACTGACATAAAAACTAATACAACAAACTGTACGCTAGATATTTTTTAATTTTTATTTTTTGTTTGTCTGTTTTTTAAATTTATGAACTTGATCCATTTACACTGATTGTAACTATTGATAAAATTGAATTTGTGCTCCTTATATTGTCATTTCCTGATAGATTTTATTTATTAATTATTTTGTGTAAACACTGTGGTTACAGGTTTTTCTTAAGATAGCTGAATTTTTCTTTCACAAATACAAATTTCTCATGACTGAGTTTCAGTCATACAACGAACAACACCCTTCACCACTGTACTCAGTTACCCTTCACCCTCCTCTGTCTGCCAAAGGAGCAGACACTTTGTCTCTTTCTCTCTCTACCTTCTCCCTCTCACTTTCTTCTTCTTTTCTCTTTCCCCTTATATATACTGTGGTTTTCTAATTTGAATATATTAAATATTAATAATAGATGCTTAATTAGGGAAATCAGGTACACAAATATAAAGTTTATCATTTAAATATATGTCATGTGATATCATTTATAACAGTGGTTTCCAAATTCCACAACTAAGTCAAATCAGAACCATCTGCATTATTTCTTAATAATATAGAAATCTAGAAGGAATAAAGAAAAACACAAGTAATTGAATTTAGAATTCAGTAAGTCTTTTAGAGTCTCACAGAGATATTAAGCTAAGTTTAGGAGCTTCTGATGTAAATAACCTTCACTAATTCAGCCAAGAGTGACCTTACTGCACTATAACTCTAGTTGGCAAAATAAAAATCTGTCCCTTGGCTGGAAAACTAGAAGACTGCTGATTAATTCATCTGAATATGATTTAACTGTTTTCTACTACCCAAAGTTTGTGAACAGTCCAGCACTAAAAAGCTTGCTACTCCATTCATTATTAATGTTATTTCCATCCAAAAGCCTGTCCCTTTGACCTCTTTTGATCCCTCCTGGTCAACTATATGACTTTATAGTTACTTGCTGTTATGTGCAATTACATCACGCTGAGTATGAGGACACCCAACAAGCTGCTAGCTATATTAACTTAATAATAGATTTCAGGGTGTGATTTCCAATTAATTTCATTTTCCATATGCACATGCAACTCCATGGGAAGCCAGAATTATAGAGTAGCCATATGGTGCCTCATAAGTAACAATTAAAACTAATTTTCTATTCTTTGACACTAAAAAAAAATCATACAGTTTAAATGCCACAGAGAAAATTGAAAATTCCACAGCATCTGCAGCTCTTTCAAAAGATGCCCCAATTTCCACTTCTGTAGTTCTGATACTCCAGAAGTGGCTGGGTGAGAACAGGGAGAGCACAACTTGTTACTCATATGTCCCTTCTCTCTCTACTTTTCCTCTGGTAGAATGTCTTAGCTTCATGGTAAGCTTTCTTCTTTTACAACTACAGAGTGGTGTATGTACCTGTGGTTACAAACCACTGAGTTAGAACACTAACAAGAAACTTTCTATTTCTTCCGTGAGCCAGGTGAAGGAAGTGGAATCATGATTCTGAAAACAAAACAAAACAAAAAAACCTTTGGAATCATGATTTCTGGTATAAAACCTTTAAACTGAAACACTTCTAAAAAGCAGTGCCTGAAGAAAATAAAGTATGTCCAGGAAAAGAGTAAAAACAAGCAGTCCCACTGAAAGAGAGATGATTGAAGTAAAGTGAATGTCCTAGAGACCAGAAAGAGCTCTAAACAGCCACTCTCTAGAAATACAATCTAGTATATTAATTGGATGTGTGGCCCTTTTTTTACTTATCACAAGGTATCATTTTTTCACTTCCCTAGAGTTTTAAGTTAACAGCTTATCAGTGACCAGGCTAAAAAAGTCCAACCTAGGGGCTGGAGCTGAGGCGCAAGGGGTAAGGCGTCTGCCTTGCCTGCTCTAGCCTCGGACTGACCTTGGTTTGATCCCCCAGCCGTCCCATATGGTCTCCCAAGCCAGGGGCGATTTCTGAACGCTTAGCCAGGAGTAACCCCTGAGCATCACTGGATGTGCCCCCCACAAAAAATACAACCTAAAATAGAAATAGTACAGAGCTTTTGCTTTGCATTTGGCTGACCCAGGATCGATTCCTCACATTTCACATGGTCCCAGGAGCACTGCCAGGAGTCTTTCCTGAATGCAGGGCCATAAGTAACACCAGAGACTATCAACTGTGCCCTCACACAAAATAGAACAGAAATAATTTTGATTTTATCAGGGTTTTTTTTTTGTTTGTTTGTTTTTGTTTAGGGGTCACACCGGGTGATGCTCAAGGATTACCTGGCTATATGCTCAGAAATTGCTCCTGGCAGGCACGCGGTGACCATGTGGGATACCCTACCATTTGCGCCACTGTACCAACCTTGATTTTATCAGTTTTTCTTAATGAGATTCAACCTAAAACTTGTCAAGTTTTTATGTGAGAGGAAATAATGTAGTGTAAATTTATTCTAAAGAATACCATACCTGGGGGCTGGAGAGGTGGCGCAAGCCATAAGTGTTTGCCTTGCGGCTAGCCTAGGACGGGCCGTGGTTCTATAGCCTGCCTCGATCCCCTGGCATCCCATATGGTCCCCTAGCAATTGGTCCATATAGTCCTCAGGAGCAATTTCTGAGCGCACAGCCAGGAGTAAACCCTGAGCGACAACGGGTGTAGCCCAAAAACCAAACGAAAAAAAAAAAATAAAGAATACCATATCTGCATATCTGCACTTATACACAATGTACTAAATAACTTTAAGAATTGGTGTAATCCTACAATTAGCTGCCACATGAATAGAACTGAAAAAGATCACATTAAGTGATGTAAGCACAAAAAGATTGATAAATACAGAATGATATCAAGTATATGTGGTATACAGAATAATGGTATATGAAAATACAATGGCTTAAATGGGGGCTTTCTAGGCATACTTGCCCCCAAGTATAGTGAGGAAAATGGAAAAAAAATACACTGGATGAGAAAGATGTGAAATAATGTGAGGTCAAGGGGATTCAGGTACATTGATGTTAAGAAAACAGAACTAAATATCTAGACTACAGACACAATAACACTGAAATCATGAGACTCAAACTTTAACAACCTGACTTAAAAAGGTGACTGTTCTGACAGTAAGCTTGGGAAGAGATGGGGAAATATGAGATTAACTCTGGGAACACTAGTGGATGGAGGTTAACACTGTTGATAAGATGACTGCTGAAACATTATATGTCTAAAACTCGAATATGAATAATTTTATAAATCACAATGCCTTAAATAAAAGTTTTAATGTATGAAAAAGTATCTGTTTCTAAATGCATAAGAAAATTATTTGTTTTACATTTTATGATGAATTTCCTTTAAAGGAAACACATGTAGTCAAGACTAACAAAAAATTTTAAGAAGAAAGTAAGAATTTGGAGCTGGAGCGGTGGCGCCTTGCCCATGCTAGCCTAGAATGGACTGTGGTTTGATCCCTAGGGTCCCATGTGATCCCCCAAGCCAGGAGCGATTTCTAAGCACATAGTCAGGAGTACCCCTGAGAGTCACTGTGTGTGCCCCCCCAAAAAAGTAAGAGGTGGGGGGTAGAATGAAAAAAAATCAACTAAAGGTTATTTATCATTAAAAATAATCTGAAGTAAAGCTTTAGTACTAAAGTGCTAAGATGCCAGATTATTATCTATATGTGACATAGTCATGGTAGAGGGAATTAGTGACAATGAGATTCTAATGATGGGTTATGATCCAATATGACTGATGGCTTTATTCAAAAGAGAAATGTATACGGTAGGTGGACATCCAGTTAAGAGGACAACAGGGATTGAAGGACAGATCCACATGCACAAACTAAAATACAAACTGGCAAATGTAAAATAAGCATAGTGAATAAATTGTTCTGTATTTTGTTGGTGTAGCCTGCTAAGCTTCAGACCCTGCCAAGCTGACTTCTCCTTGCAATGACTGATACAATTTTCTGAATCATTCAATATAATGTTTACATTGCCTTATTTGCAAAGAATTCTTGTACCTTATTTTAATGACTACATTTTTGGGGAAAAATTAAAACAGAAGTAATATAATAAGCACTGTACCTATTATATTTTTGCAGAAGTAGGTAATAACCACTAACCCAGCAGTTATTTATTCCCATATTGTGAACAATAAACAAGAAATGAAGTGAATTCTTTTATAATTATTGCTTTCATGCATTAAATCTTGACTCAACACCATCAATACTGAAACATCATTATGTGTGATATTTTGCAATAAGAAAATATGAGGAAACATAAAAAATATATAGTTTAAAACCCTTCCCTTGTTTTCCCAGAAAAAGAGCAAAGTTTAGTGGCTACAGCTCCCTACTGCTTTACTAATTAATTATGCATTCAAAAATTGAATAAGTATATGAATCTTCATATTCCAGTGGAATTAAATATATTGAAAAACAAATGTAGCAAGCACTTCATCCCTCACCACTTATTACTCCTACTACCAATTATTCCTTCTTGATATTATTTTATATATTATTCCCAATTCCCTCTCAGAGAATAACTAAAGGAATTCTTTAAGTATTTAACTTGTGGGAAGGGAGCTTCCTGTACTGATCTCAGAGAGGTGATTTGCTCTTTCAGTAATTCTCTGCCTATTTGGTCTGTGGTTCAATGCTGAATCTCAAGGATAGTAATGCTTAGGCCTTAAGGTCCCAGTTACTGTTAGTTTTTGTTTAGGGCAACATTCAATGATGCTCAGGGTTAAGTCCTGGCTCTGCATTCAGGAATTACACCTGGTGGTTTTTGAAGAGCTTTATGGGATGCTAGGAATCAAATTGAAAGTGTGCAAGACAAGCACCCTTCCCACTGTACTATTGCTCCATTCCAGCCATGTGATTCCATAGATAAACTGGGCCATTCCAGTAAACTTTGAAAGTTTCCACAGCCACCCCCAACAGAGATGATTGTCTCTAAAGCTGCCATTACTACCATTACCTGATAGTAATATTAAGAAAAAGATGAGATCCTGGGGAATGAGCAAGGGCTGCACTTTACCCTTAACTCTCTTTCCAACTCTAGAGTATTATATATTTGAATTAAATGCTCAAATTTCATACTCAAATTTTAATGCAATTAAGCAACTGTGTATACCTTTTGCATCCTAGGTATTCCTTTATCAGTTTAAAATTCAGACAATAGATAGATGACACACACTTATGAATGAATCTAAAGGTTCCTAATCAGCTTTCAAATTACATTTCAGGGTTTCCAAAGTAAAGTTTGCAATCTTTTAAGGGTTTCTCCTTTAAACTCAATTATCCACAATTATCCATAAGGACTTCAGATAAATGTAGACAAAAATATTGTGGCAGACAAAAACTTAGTTTCAATCAAAGCTCTGATCATTTCTTTTTGTATATCCTTCCTTCTATCAGAATTTTTATCTAATATGGGATAAAAAGAGACATCAGTAAGAATAACGGACCATTGCTCATTTAACGCCATTGATTGCTCCCACGCACAGCACCCTTTCTGGCAGTAGATGTGTGGAGCACAAGCAATTTTTTTTTACTGTCTTTTCTCACAGTAAGGAGTTTTCTCACAGTAAAAAAAGGTTTTTCTTCCTTGTTGGAATTTATTTATTTACTTATTTATTGGTTTTAGTGCCACCCTCTTTGATGCTTAGGGTTTATTCCTGTCTCTGCACTCACAGGTAACTCCACAAGTTACCATAAGGGGTAACTTCATAAGTGTTCCACAAGGGGCCATATTGGGGTATTAAGTGTCAACCCCACATTGACTTTATGTAATACAAATAACCTACCCAATGGATTATCACTCTGGCTCCTCTTCTTTAAAATGCACCCTGAAAGCCCCAGTTCTCCAAATTAGTGCTCACTTGAAAACTCTTCCTATCATTTTATGCAATAAAACATTATGACATGCTCAAGAGTATATCCAATTACACTGATTTTTCTTATTTTTTTTTTCATTTTTTAAAAATTTGAATCACATCCAGCAGTTTTCAACGTTCATGCTCAGGAGCTATACTTAATAAGGAAGGAAGAATGGAAGGAAGAAAGGAAGGAAGGAAAGAAGGAAGGAAGGAATGAAGGAACGAAGGAATGAAGGAACGAAGGAAAGATAAGATACGATGGCAACAAAAGAGAAAACCAAGTGGGAAGCTGGAAAGTGCTTTGTAAGAAATGGCTGTTTTTCCCTCATTCACAAAGATGAGATGAAGTAATGACTTAAGTTTTCTGTAATAAGATGCTTAAGAATGTTATTTTCAATATAGACAGGCTGCATTACTGTTTCTGTCTCTTGGATAGCATTTTTGTTGCATGTCATTTTTGTCCCTTCTAAGCAGTTGATTCTCCTAAGTCGTATCTCATTTGTTTCAATTTCCTCTAGAATATATGGGCCGCCTTTTCTGAGTATGTCCATGTGTCAAATCAAAGGAACTGCCATTCTGGTTCTGTTTTCTCCTGTGTAGCATTGTGCATCTTGTAGACTTCTCTCCCAGCAGATAGTTCCCACTCTCTATTAGCTAAAATATCAGTGCTTTACTAGAAGACCCTATTGAATAAGAGAAAATATCCATATATATTATCAATATATAAATGAATTCTCAAAACTCAGCAACAATAAAGACATCACCTTATAAATTATAATACAAGATAAGTAAACACTTCTTTGGAAAAGACTAAACAACAGCATATAAAATGTTTATAAAAGATAGAAGTATAAATCAAAGCAATAAGCTATGACCTTAGCCCATTGTAGTAGTACATCTAAAAAAAATTTGGTGGTGCAGCGGTAGGGCATCACCTTGCATGCAGCTGACCTAGGACAGATCATAGTTCGATCCCCTGGCATCTCATGTGGTCCCCCAAGCCAGGAGCAATTTCTGAGCACATAGTCAGGAGTAAATCCTGAGCATCGCTGGGATGTGGCCCAAAAACCAAAAACTAAATAGATAAATAGCCAAATATATATTTAGAAATAAAAATATAAAGGAAGAACAAGAGAATATATTTTTAAAAATTCAAAAATAATCATAGCTAGTGGGATGCAGTGAAAAGGACACTCTTAGTATTTGGGATCATTGTTAGGTTCACCCTTTATGAGAACATTATGAAGATTTCTTTAAAATCTCAAAATAAACCTACAAGGAATTACAGGGGACCCAATTTGAAGTACACAAAAGCACTAATTTACAAATAAAAATTCACAACTGTTTACTGCAATGCTATTTACATTAGTGAAGATCTAGAAACTAACCATGAGCCCAATACAAATAAAAAAATGAAATTGTGTCTTTGTACACAATAGAATTCTACTCATCAGAAAGAAAAAAAGTGAAACCATGAATTTCACGTGAAACTGGATGGATGTGAATATGTCTTGCTAAATAAAGGTCAGAAAAAAGGAAGTCAAATATAGAATGATTTTACTCAAATGTGGACTATACTTAAATAAAGCAAAAGGGTAGCAAGGATCAATGAAAAGCAAGCCTGGGGTACTGCCAACAGAAATAGTAACTGAGACTTCCAAGGGATAGCGAGGGCAGAGAAGAGACCTAAGTACAATGGTGAAGAAATGTGGTTACTGTAATAATGGATTTAGTACAATAGCATTATACATTTAAGGTAAATGTATGTAAACATATGTCAACATGAAAAATAAGTGTTACATCTAAAAATAAAATAATATAAGATACAGTTCAGTGAAAATAGTAAAGTATTAAAACAAACTCTGCAATGTGAATCACAGTAAGCTAACAGAGTTTTATCAAAGTTCTTATGGGACATGCTTGGGAAGTTTAGCAAATGCTAGGAAAGGATAAGATCCCTGAATTTCTCTTTACAAGGAATATGGGGAGGATTTTAAGAGAAAAACTTAAAGATAATATTAATTTTCCTTATAGAGAATTTTACTGTAATTGCAAAAACAATATAATTTAACCAAATTATCATGCATTTTAAATAAAAAAATAGGTTGTCCACACAAAAAATTAAACTCTACATTTTGAGGTAGTATTCTTCTTGCTTACTAAAGTAAGCAAATGAATCCTGATGGCAAGCTTCATAAGAAAAACATTAAAATTCAAAACCACAAGTTATAATCCCTACAGTCATCAAAATGGACAAAACTCTTTTGTGCAAGCTGCATCACTGTGGTAGCTCTGTTTTGCAATCCAAAAAGAAAAGACAAAACTTGAAGTTCTGGCTTAGAAAAAATGTGACTTTTTACTTAAAATCATAATAATAGGCCTAAGCACATAGTGGCAGCTGTGATCTTAGAACATTCTTATTTTCTTTTCATCGAAAGCAAAATATGTACTGCAGTATAGCATTATTTCTATTATTCTAACTGGATAATTTTTATAATGTAACTTCTTAGATTTGAAAAGTATGGCATTGAAAATCAAAGTACCGGGCAACTCTTTCCTAACGGAATTAATTAAACCTTATCTTAAGTAGTGTTGATAATAATTTATTATTAAATATCTGCCATATACCAGTCACTGTATTAGGCACCTAATGATGTTAATAATACAGGTGCTAATAATACAGAAAGTAAACGTAAAAAGGTCTTTCGGCAGATGTAGGAAACAACTTTCTCAAGTAAATTCAGCTATTATTGAATGCTTTAACCTCATAATACCTATGAATATGTGACTGTATTTATCACATCGAACTCAAGTTATCTGCCACCATATTAACTCCTTGAGTGCCCATTGTATTACTACAACACAACATATCACTAGCACTTACCTACCCCAGATCTCCACGCCCCCTACCGCCCAATACCAGACATACTGCAGTCAAGAGGGCTGCTGAACATGCCAGGAACACAGGATGACCTCCATGCTCCAATGCAGCTGTCACTCGAGGTTCTGCAAGTGCTACAAAGTACACTCACAACTCAAACTGGAAATGCCCTCAAATTCTTTTTTTTTTTTTTTTTGGGGGGGGGGGGGGTTGGGCAACACCCGACGGTGCTCAGGGGTTACTCCTGGCTGTCGGTTCAGAAATAGTTCCTGGCAGGCACAGGGGACCATATGGGACACCGAGATTCAAACCAACCACCTTAGGTCCTGGATCGGCTGCTTGCAATGCAAGCACCGCTGTGCTATCTCTCTGAGCCGCCCTCAAATTCTTATCCCATACCCATAAGACCCTTTGTTTTCTAAACATAGTAAATATTATAGTAAGTCTTTGATTATCAAAATTTAGTTGTTTACTTTATCAATTGTAAATTCAGAGAACTCAAACTCAAAAACAATTTTGTGATGGAAAGTTTTCAAAAATTCTCATGACGGGCTGGAATGATGGCGCAACATAGGGGCATTTGCCTTGCACAGAGCTGACCCAGGACAGACCTCGGTTCAATCCTTGGCTTCGCATATGGTCCCCAAAGCCAGGAGCGATTTCTGAGCTCATAGTCGGGAGTAAACCCTAAGTGTCACCAGGTGTGGCCCCCAAAAATAAAGTTTCAGTAATATTAAAATTAATTCAAATGCTTCAAATAGTTGATTACAATCAAATATATGTGGGGAGAAGATTAACCAACACAAAAATTTATCTCTGTATTAAACAGATATAATGTAAGAAGATATCACATTTTTGAGATAGGATTATAAAAATCATTAATATAAAGCTATTTTTCATATTAAATACAAATTAAAGAAAATAAGCTAGATTATTACATTTCTAAATATAAATTTCTAAATTTTACTGTCTTTCCTAATTCCTTCTAGATTTCACTTAAACTAAGCAATACTGATAAAATTTTGAAATAAATATATGCATTTTACAAGTAAAATATTTTTTTCATTTTAAAGTGGATTTTTAAAAGTAAAAATCATTCCACTATCCTTTGCTAATAAACGTCTTTCTATTTGTAAAAATGAATTGTATTCATTAAAAATATATATATATACATATATATAATGATGAGTCATTCTGTTTCATGTCATAATGAATAAAATCATCTTCTGGGTAATTTAGAAGCTATAATTGTCTAGTATCTTAAAAATTAATGGTTACCTTTAAGTCAAGGATTTCTTTTATTCTTTATTATTAATGTCTTAAAACTATAGTATATTTAATCTTCTTCAGGAGAGAAGAAATATGATTGGAAAGGAACAAAATATTTTTAAATGCAAGGTAATACTGTAGGTTAGTAAAATACCTCAAGAAGAACTTTTAAAGCACTTTAAAATTAAAATGAAATAACAGTTTTGAAACATTTTCAGGATCACTTTATCTAGTCTCTCTTTATTCTCTTTACCACGGAAGAAAATTGGGGTGGGTGATATAATGTAGTGCATTTAAAAGCAGCTGCTTAAAGTCCACTAATGAAATGAGGGGCAGGTCAGAAGTCCCAAGTCATCCTCCATTGAGACTGACATTTTTTTCTTTTGATCTTTCTCTGTATTTGAAGAACCTAAATTGATTTTCCAGTTGAAACAACGTAGAGAAGGGCCAATGTTTTATTAAGAGTCTTCAATTCCTTAAAACAAAGCATCTCCTTAATTTATATCTAAGAAAATCTGTCCTTCTTTATTCTCGTGAAACTGTTTTTCAGAAACTATCACTCTGGAAAGTCAGTTTAATGAAAAATAACTCTGAAATGAGGTGGAAAAAGAAAAAAGTAATCATTATCTTATTAGCTGCTTTAGTAAAGTATAAAACTGTTTACTGATTAGCTTCTTAAGAATAGTTGGTATAAGTCAAACTTTGCCAAAATCTAAAACAAAATCTAAAATCTTTCAGCTGGTCTTAAGTGGATTTTGTTGTGCCTGAATAGGAGTCTACTATCAGTATAAGAGTTTACAATCATAGAACAATTCTAAATTTAAGTAAAAATCTATTGTGGATCTAAATATTCAAAAGACAATGATAATCACATTACAGAAAAGAAAACTGACTAAGGAGAGCCTAATTAATCCTTCAAGTGAGAAAGAAGGGGCATGATATTTGACCAATATTGAGATCACTTTGAAAGAAAAGCATCAAATAAATTTTAAGATAGCAAAAGTAAAGATAAAAAAATAATAAAATATGAAAAGTAATAGGATTCTTTGATCCTATGTAATCCTGAGCTACACAAACATAAAATTATATAAATGAGGCAGGTAAGTAAATGTTCTGGTTTGGTACTAAAAACATGAGTGAATGTTTTATTTATATATATAGAGATATTATATTTTAATGTTTTTAGATTTACAGCAAAAGTGAGCGGAAAATACAGAAAACTACTGTATACTCCTGCCCTACTGATGCATATACTTTATCATCAGCACATAATATTAATAAAATATATTTTATTATTTAATCAGAAACTAAAAGGTAAACTTTCTCACAACATATGAAAGCTACTACCTAGTGTTCATAGTTTCTATTAAGGTTCACTCTTGGTGCTATATACTCCAAAGGTCAAAATAAATTAATAGTGTGTATCCAAAAAAATATAGCTTCATGACTCCAAATTTCATTTGTGTTCACACTATTCATTCCTTTCTGACCCCCATTAACGGACACCATTGACCTTGGCTATCTCTTTTGCCTATTCCATGTCTGAGTTGGGATCACATAGTATATAATCTTTGCAACTTAGCTGCATTCATTTAGTAATGCACATGCAATTGTTATATGCCTTTCGAGGCTTAGTAATACATTTTTTGGTGCTGAAAAATACTACACAGTCTAAATGTTCCATCATTTATCTTAAATGTTCACCTACTAATCTATATCTTACTTACTTCCAAGTTTTGGTAAACATGAATAAACCTACTATAAACATCTGTAAACATTTTTGGAAATAAGTACTTTTTATTAAAGAAAAGTCACAAATATGTTAGAATTCAAGAAACTGAGCAGGAGATTATTATACCTAATTCTTACAAAAGTAGCATATTTTTTAAAAAATTCTGAAAACTCCCAAAACATATTTTAAAGTATTTAGGGAAATAATCCTAAATATGAGATATTTCAGATACCATAGAAATCTATTTAGAATGATTAGACATCTGTGGTTTTCCAATGGGATAACTAATACTATTGAGAATCATAAAAAGCATTTAACTTACCAAAACAAATATTGATTCACTCAATTCATGATTAATTAATTTAAAATTTTAAAGTATGAGGTAAAAAACATTTTAAAATATCTGTAAGGTCATTACAGATAAAATATTCCAAATGATCATAACATATTCTCTATCACGCATACTATAACATTAGAGTTTTCTATAGTATTTGTATTGGTTTTTATCTCTCCATCTTAATTGTAACCCTAGATATAAAAAGAATAGAAATTAAGATCTGTTTCTTCTATAAAGATATAATGTTACTCTGATCTAGTGTTATTAGGGGTGGGGTTGTCACTTATGGCTAAGGGAGTAATTGGTACCCAAGTATATCTAAAATATATAAATTTCAGCCTAGGTAGCTCAAATATTGGGGTAAGAGCACCTCTGGGTGTAACTGCTCCTACAAAATACAGAAAAACAAAAAAGAATTATGGCAGTCCTGACAAACTAATTTGGAGAGCTGAATTAATACTAGCTGAGGGTATATTCCATGACTCATTTTCTCAGAGATAATGCAGTAAATCCTTTGGCATTTCCCAAAAAGTGATCTTGCATTTTTGCAATAGTGTTTGCTCAAGGCAGGTACCGTACAGTAGATCCAGACATAACCAGCTAACACTGTGATGTTTTCTCTGAACACTCTAAAAAAAAAGCTCACCATGAATTTTAGTGTAATGGCTTTGGGTCACACAAAGTCTGTTACCAACCACCTGGGCATCAATAAATCATTCAAGCCTATGTAATGGCATCCAGCTGACAACTCTGATAACTGAGACACAAGCAAGCATCATGATTGGCAATACTGTTCATAATGTTACGCATCAATGAGAAGATAGTAATAAAACAAAAAGGAACTTAATCTGTGAAACCTTCCAAACTATGCCTTATACATCTCTTCCTCTGCTTAATGTAAATCAGTATTATTTTCCTGTAAAAAACGTAGAGTTCATTCACTAAGCGGTAAGCTAGACTCAGGGGGGACCACTTATACTAGCAGTCCGGGGGATTATGGGTTGCAAGCTGGGGATGGGAGTGGAGGGAGGACAACTTTGGTGATGGGAATTCCCCTGATTCAATGTTAATATGTACCTAAAATATTACTGTCAAAGATATTTAATCCACTTTGGTCAAGGTAAAAAAAATTATTATAAAAATATATACAATTAAAAAAACATAGAGTTTACATTAGAAATTGAACTCACAATATATCATAGATATAGCAGTGTTCAGTGAGTTCTAAGTCTTTTTAGTAAACTATTAAATCTGAGAGTGGCACTGAGAAAACCACCCTAACTAGAAGTGAAGTATTGGCGACTCTACTTTCTAACTTCATAGTTTGGTTAGCAGGAATAAATCTCTGCTTCTGTTAAAATCTCAGTAACATTTTTCTACCTACGCAAAACATCTAAATCAGGATTTCCTTCTCAGTGTACCAGAACACAGAATCTGAATTTGCCTGTCAATTACGGAGATTCTAAATGCAAAGCAATTATTTTTCTTTCACAAAATAAATCTGACAGTCTAGACACATTTTTAGTGGTCCCAACAGAGGGCAATTACTGGCATCAGAAGTAGAAGCTATTCTATTCAAATGCTACTAAGCATTCTACAGTAGAAAGAAAAGTTCATGCAACAAAGAATCATTCAACTCAAAGTGTTCACCTCAATAAAGTTTAAAGACCTTGTATTAGACCTTTGAATCATTGACTGACCCTTCAGATCTATAGTGACAATTCTAAAGTCACGAAGAGATAGCCCCCTGGATTCTAAGGTCAGTTGTTCAAATACCAACTTCACACAGACAACATTTTTGTGTTTAGTTTGACACTGGCAACATCCAACAATTAGACAAAATCTTCTCATTTGTATAGTGAACAATAAAATTTATTCCAAAGGACTTCTAACCAATAAAATTAAAACATATATTTAGTTGTTAAAATTTCTGACCACCATAAGCACTGTCTCATCATCCTATGTAATTTTTTTCTTATATAATGAAAATATTTTTCACTGACTAGAAAACTGATAAATTCAGTCTGACAAATCAGATCTTCCTTGTCCATTACAGAAAAGATAGATGAATCATTGATATAATAATCTGAGCTGCCAATGAATTAAATATTTAGTTCTATGTGAAATCTGTGTTTGCCTGTGACAATGATTTTTTTCTACAGTCATCAGAATGGTAGCATTTTAATGGGTCAATTTTCTACAAATTGGCAGTATTTACATTACACATGAGTGTTAGTCCAGAGGTAATGACAAAGGAAAACAACGAAGCAACCTAGATGGCACTGGCAGTGAGCTGAAAACACCACCTATTAAACTTAGCTCTCCTTTGACCTTCTTCCAGAAAGCACAAATTGCTGCCTGTTTGGAGATAATCAGGTCACAACCTGTGCATGTATCTGAAAAACTGGAGAGGTTTAATTCGTTCCTCCTATGTCTCTGTCCACTTCTACCCTCCACACTACTGTGAACTCCTTCAAACAGAAGCATAACTTTTCTCCCTCAGACCCTCACAACTATCAAACCAGGAATAGTTGGTATACATTATCATATCATTCCAATTAGCACATATATTGTGTTAATTCAGAGTCCTTATACAGTTGAGAGAACAGATGGACAATAATAAAAACACATGATGAAAAAGACAAGTTATAAAAATAAATGAATAATTAAAATAGTTCTTTAGCTTATAAGCAGCATTCCTGTCATTCAATTTCTGCTTGACCTTAGAAGATAAAATTAAATTACGTGTTCATACAAAACAAGCACAGGATAAAATGTCAAACAGAGTTTGGTGTGTTCATACTCTGAAGAAAGAATAAATGTATTCTCCCAGTTCTAATGGAGGATATAATTCAGAGCAGCAAGCATAGGTTCGAGTGTTAAGGGAGTAAGTTGTTCTCAGTTTTCAATACTAAACCACATACTAACTTCTCAGAAAAAAAAATTAAAAATTTACTCAGTGCCCTTCTTCAACCCTGCGGCCAAAAAATTTAAAAATATATCTCATTTTGGAAAAACACTAAAAAAATGATATCAGTTCACTAGAATTTGTTTTTTAATTTCTATTTGTTGTTTTAGCTATTGAGCCACACCCAGCAGTGCTGAGAACTTACTCCAGGATTTATGTTCAGGGATCCTATGGAGTCCTGGAAATAGATCCTGGGTTGGCAAGTGTAAGGCAAGTTCCCTGTCTGCTAAACATCTCTCCAGGTCTTTTGAATAAAGTTTTGATTTTTGAAAATTTACTAATGAAAGTTGTTTATCTTTCTTGCAACCTGCACATCCAGTTATGCAACCCATATAAGATTATAACTGAAAATTTAGGAAACTAACTTTGAAGTAAGCAAACAGGAAGTCATCCTCAATTATACATAATATACACATACTAGCAACACCTGGATCAATCCAAGTCCCCAGAGAAGGAGGGATAGTATCACCCACTTTGGGAAGCACAACAAATGATCCATGATCTTGCTCTTTAAATTACTAACAAAATTTTGATCATAATTCTGTAGATATAACATTCTTTTTTCATGACAGAATTTCAGCTGAAAAATACCCCAGGTATGGAAACCACACATAGTTCTTGATATGGGATACTGGGTGCAAGAAGGATTTTGTCTATATTCAAAACATAAAGTAGCAGCAAATTGAATCCCTATCATTTACAATTTTTTCTTCTTATACCCTCTCATATCTCTGACTTAGCATGAATATCTCCTTTTACAGTACTTGTATGACTGAATGAGGTCACCTTGTGATCTAAGAAAAATTATCATTTCAACATTTATACTTACAATCATATCCAAGTATTCATCAGGAAGGAAGAAAGGACCTATGTAAATAACTATGTAAATAACTTGTGGAACAGCTAAAGAAAGTGGAAAATGACCAACATAGACCTGGTATGGGAATAAAGAATAAATGAAATGGGAATCAGGCACTTTATTTGGGAAGTGATGCTATATAAAAATAAATTTAAATCTAATGTAGGAAGATGGTTACAAAGCATAAGAAGGTTAGAAAATCATCTCAATGGATAAATGTTTTTCGAGGAAGTTGCTTAAATATTTAAAAGCCATAGAAATAACAGTGCAGGAGCTACAGTACTTTCCTCATACATGATCAATCCTAGTTTGATCACTGATTAGTATACTGTGCCCCAAGTACTATCAAGGATGCCATCGAAGGATGACCCCGAGCACAGAACAGGGATAAGCACCAAGCAACACTGGGTATGATCCTGCCTACATATATAAATATATATAGTACATATACATATATGTATAGATATACATATATGTATTTATAGTACATGTTATAATATATTTACTTCTGCATATAAAACTATATAAAAGTAGGCTGAAAAGATAGCTTAAGTGGTAAAGCTGACATTTGAAAAGCCCTGAATTTGATAGTAATTCGTGATTCCAATAAACAGTTAGATATATTTCACTGGTAGTACAGAACTAAATTATCAGAGCTCCAAGCATTACTGGACGTGAATATTTTTGATTGTTAAGTTCAAGTAAAAAATTCCAGTATAGCAAATCTGATCTTGGGAAATGATTATAATTTTGCTACTAACACTGAAGCTAAACATAAATAAGACATAATCCTTCCAGGGAGATTTAAGGAAAATGAATCACATAAAAGCAATTTCCTAGCAGGGTCTGGACAAGAATTTTCAAAGACCATGATAAACAGACTCTTCTCTTCACATGAAATACAAAAGCATTCACCAAAGAATAGAAGTGCCTCCATGGACATGTCAGGCTTTCTAAAGCGCTACAGCAGACTAGATACACTGGGGAATAAAACTTGTCATTTTGACACCAAAATTGTTATATGGACATGCCTATAATGACAAATAATTATTCATTAAACAGTGAGATCAACAGAAGACAACTCCTCAATATCAGTTTTCAAAAAAATCAGATTGCACTGGAGTGATAGTGTTGCAGGTAGGACATATGCCTTGCATCCAATTGACCCTGATTTTATCCCAGCATCCCATATTTCCAATTCCTGAGGCTGCCAGGAACAATTTCTGAATGCTGATCAGGAGTTACCCCTGTGCACAGCCATATATGATCAAACACACCCCTCTTACCCCCGCAAAAAAAGAAATCAAAGATTATATCTTTATTATATTCCACTGTGTTTGTAGAGATGCTATTCATTTGTTTATAAAGCTAGAAACTCTCTTTGAAAGGAGGACACATGATGCTGCTTCATGATGAGCAGTATAAAGCAAAACACACATAATCTCAATGTGGAGATGAATAATTTTTTTCAGTAGAGAAAGATAGACTTTGGTAAATGTCCTGATTCAGAAAGGAACCAATTTAAAGAACCATTTCCTCCAATGAGTATGTTGAAACATTCTCCTATTTAAAGAGCAAGTAGATGAATTTAGGTAAACATGTTTAAATTCCCATAGCAATCTTGAGATGTGATCGTTTTTGGAAAATGTCAAGAACAACTCCCTGCTTGAGAAAACTGCTCTGCTATGTAATGGGAGAACATCACTCTGAAAATAGAGGACTTCTCAAAAGAACTTATCTAGTGCCACACTACCCACACCAACCCTGGGCTGTTGATTTTGAAATTTTACATGAGTGTTACTATCATTCTATCAAATGTGTAAATATATGCATATATATTGTGTTTGTATATATACTGGATTAGCAAGAAAAAACATGTAAATTGAGAAGACAGTTAGTTCTAAACATTCATTTGTCTCATAGCCTTGATATTTCTAAGAAGTGATAACCAAGTTTTAAAATTAATTTTATCAATAGTCAACCAGTGGTTTAACAAAGGTACGGTAATGCCCAAAATTAACAAGCCACTAGACTACAAAATAAACTCAAAGGTCAGCAGGACTGAGTTAGATTGGATCGGAAAAGAATTAAGTATAATTAAAGAAATGATTAATAAGTATAATTAATTATATGATTATATGATTAATAAGTATAATTAAAGAAATATATGTATATAGTTGCATATGTATATTTAAATATATTATATATACATTTAACATCATAAAAATAAAACTACCTTTGTATCTAAAACGTAAAGACACAAAAGCCACCTGAAAATTATTAATGAATATTTACATAAATTATTAAACTCCTGTTTCCAAAATGCCTTGGAATTTTTATCCTAAGAAGAAAGTATATAATTAATGTATAAGCCAAGCATATTGTTGGACAACGAAATCATGAAGCGGAACAGGACAAGGAAGGAAAGAAATATATAGTTTTGAAATGATGTCAAGACAGTTCTGAAACTGCAGAGAGCCAGTATAGCAGTTGTATAACTAATGGCCTGTCCCTAAAGACAGACACCTGAGGAAGCAAGGGACCTGAGAATAACCATGAGAGATCAACATGGAAAGAGATGGCAAGGAAAATCAGGGTAAGATGTAGATGCAATCTTCTTTCTTCGCTTACTGGTCAAAATCAGCCCAAAGGTGTTGGGAATATCCAACACCTCAGACAGTTCAGTATGGAGAGGTTTACCTTGAGCCTCTGAGGAAACAAAGGGTGACCACCAAGGCTGTGATCAGATGGGAGGCAGCAGCTCAGCCAGAGGTTTCTGAAACTCCTGAACTAGAGTAAGTTTGAGTTTTTCTAAAATATTTTCTAGAACTTTGTAAAATTTCAAAAGTCTGAAATCCTAAAAGCTCCTCAAAAAGAATAATTATGAAAGTAAATCTATTGTATCATTATGGAAATTTATAGAAAGATAAAATTCAAAATAAATAAAATCATTGCACTCCCAAAAAAGAAACTTTCATTTTCATTTCTTTTATAAGTGCATTTTCATTAGGATTATGGGTCCAAGTTCACAATTTATACAAATCACAGCAAAATGAGGCAATTATGAGATTATGATGAGAAAAATTTAGAATGTCAAGTGGCATTAATTTAAGTAAGGAATAAGTTCTCTACCTCTAATTTAATTAATGCCAGATACTCATATAACATTGTTTTCTGAGAGGAAACTTGAAATTTTATGAGACTCAAAGTGATCACAGTCAAATGCCTTGGGCTTCAGAAGAAAAATTCACTTCATTTTTCATCACTTGCTTTAAAAATGAACTTTATGATAATTACAATTATGCTACCTAAACTATAATAAAATTTGTTTTACTTATATTGAGATTCTGATGTTTACAATGGTATTAATGGTTTGCTATTAATATGGTTTATTAATAAAAGAAATTAGCATAGTAATTTTCATATAGACATAATTTCTCATGCACATAATTTTAACTAACCACACTTCCATGACCATTGTAACCTTCCCTCAAGGCCACCATCTCCCTTTTTAGTGGGTGTAGGTGGTGGGATATGGGGTACATTGGTGGTGGCAATGTTGCACTGCTGAAGGGGGCGGTCTTTTTGTGACTAAAACCCAACTCCAGTCATGTTTGTAAATAGATGTTTAAATAAAGATAAAAAAATAAAGTTCATGATATGAGGATCACTGTGCTATGAATAGCACCCTGAGCATGAGCTTAATTTTATCTTTAATTATTAAACTGAGTGTGGTCAGGTTCTTTTTATTCATCTGTGAAATGGGTATGATGAATATCAACTTTAAAATGTCACTTCATGATAATGATAATGGTAATGAGTGAGAGAATACACTGTCTCAAATATAGTCAGTAGGTGGCGGAAGAGAGTTGGGGGCAATGGTGGTGGGAATGTTGCACTGGTGAAGGGGGGTATTCTTTCTATGTCTGAAATTCAACTTCAAATATGTTTGTGATCACGGTGCTAAATAAAAATATTATTTTAAAAAATGTCACTTCACAGATCCGTGAACATGGTTAACTGAAATGATATGTGCAAAAACACCATATAATATCTAGAAGTTGAAAGTACTTTCACTGCTGCTTGAACTCCTTTCGTTAAGATGTGGTTATGACAGGAGCTGACTGTCCAAGTTATAAAAATAAGAGTAATGGTTTTTATAATTAAAAAAAAGCAAAGCCAGAAAGTCAATATGTAAATGAAGAAATTTACCTTCCATCTGTAATTGAGTGTTTGATAGTTCTGAAACACGTCCACCGAGAATATATGAATGTGGTCTTGGGAAAAGCTCAACAATGACACTGAGATCTCCAAATAATATTGTACTAAAATATCATGTGGTCCCTCATTCCAATGGCACATACCTCATTCCAAAGGCACATATTTTAGTAAAAGGAGAAGGAAGGAGCTAACCAATAGAAACGTCACGTGAAAGCAACATGGAAACTAAGCAGATGTTGGCAGGAAAGAAGGAAAAATCCAGGTAACCCAAAGATTTTCATGCAGCCTTGAAGAAGAAAGAAATTAAACAATATGACCTTCCAATCTCTAGACAGAATGTATCTGCTTGAATTTGAATTGCTGTCCTCCAGAAATAGGAATACACCAGTTTGTGACAATTTGTCACAACAAGGCTAAGAAAATTAATAAGACACCCAACTACACTTATCTCCAATCAGAAAATTTATTAGATTACAGATGCACTTAAAGTGATATTTAAGAGGCATTTAATATGCCCTGTTGTTGAGAGACCGAGACCTTCAAGAAGATGAGTTTTCCTTATGTTTTCAAATGCACACAGTCTCTTTAATTTTGAGATTTAAAAGCATCTATTCAAAAAAACCCAACCATTTCCTCAAATAATTTCTTTATGTACAGAATACATAACATATATTAAATAAGATAATACAAATAAAGGGATTATTCTTCCAGTTTTCATTTATTCTTACTATTGAATTATTTATTTGCACTCTATCTTTGGTCTTCCACCTCACTCACCTTGTATTTCTAGCTTCCTGGTATTCCTAAATTTGTCCTATAATTTGATTGCATACCCCCTTTATTACAAAAAAATCAATTAAGTTACTAATTTCTACAGAATTACTAAATGGTATGTTTTCATTTTATCCTCACTCTATATATTTCCAGGTATGAAGTGCTATTTTATAATTTCCCTGAATCACAATCAGAATAACTAGATATGGAACAACAGTTTTAGTTATATTCTTAAATTCATGTTTTATTTTGTTCTCAATGGTGGTATAAACAAGCTGTTTGTTCAAATAAAAACAAATAAATGTATAATGAAAATAAATTATAAGTAGAATCTTAAAATTAAAAACAGAATAAATATTCCAGAATAAAATATACTGGATAAGATGAGATGGAAGGATTATAGTTGAATCCAATGCATAAATGATTTTTCATAAAATTTCTGAAAGAATAGTAGAAGGAAGCAAGCTGAATCACCCCAGAAGATTTATCACCAGGAACTCATGATGGCTAAAATCAATCACTGAATAAATACATAGATGAGAATCAGGTTTATTCACAAGTTGAACAAAGAATTTTTCAATATTTTGACATAACTTGGAAGTATTTTTATTTTATATGGTTCAGCAACAGTTAAATTTAAGAAATTAAACAGAGTATTCAGATGTCTATTATTACAAAAATATATTTGTAAATGTTTTTTATTCTTTTGAGGGGTTTTTTTTTGTGTGTATGTGTTAAGCACCAGGGTTACAAAATTGTATATAGTTGGGTTTCAGAGTAGGGTGTACATAGAATGTACATCACCCTTCACCACTATAACCTTCCCACAAACAATGCCTCAGTTTCCCTCATGATCACCCACCCAAAGCTATCTCTAGATTAGGCATTTTGCTTCTATTTCATTCTCTCTCTCACTCTCTCTCTTTCTCTTTCTCTCTCTCACTCTCTCTTTCTCTCTCCCTCTCACTCTCAAATATTTCAATCTCTCTCCCACTCTCTTTCCTTCGTACTTTGCATTATTGTTAATGAAGGAGTGCTATGTATGTCACTTTATCTGAGTTCAGCACCAAGTCCTTGGCCAGAATATTCATTTCCAATTATCATTGTCATAGTGATTCCTTCTCTATTGTAATTGCACTCACAAATATACTTGGCAAGCTTAATGCCAAAGGCTGGTGCTCCTGAAACTCATTTCTATTGTCTCTGGATATTATTATACTGTATGTTGTTTTCTTATTTCGCATAAACGAGTGATATTGTTTTATGTCTATCCCTCTCCCTCAGAATCATTTCACTTAGAATAATATCTCCATATCTATTCATGTGTAAGCAAATTTCATGACTTCATTTTCCTAATGGCTGCATAGAAATCCATTGGGTAGATGTAACACAAATTATTTAGCCATTCATCTATGTTGGGGTACTTGGGTTGTTTACAGATTCTGATTAATAGTGTAAATAGTGCTGAAATGAATATAAGAGATATATACAGAGAGCATTTTCCAATTGTGTTTTTATGTTCATGAGGTATATTCTTAGAAATGGTATTACTAGAGCATATAGGAGGTCAATTTCTAGTTTTTTTAAGAAATACTTATATTGTTATCCAAAAAGGATTGGGCCATTCTGCTTCCTACCAGCAGTGATTGAACGTTTCTTTTTCCCCAAATCCACACTAGCATTTCTTGTTCTTCTTTTTGATGTGTACCAGTCTCTGTGGTGTTAGATGGTACTTCGTTGTTGTTTTGATTTGCATTTCCCTGTTAATTAGTGATGTGGAATATTTTTTCATGTGACTTTTGGCATTCTATATTTCTTATTTGAATAAATGTCTATTCATTTCTTCTCCCCATTATTTGATGGGTTTATATTTTTCCTTGAAAAGTTCTATTAGTTCCTTGTATATCTTAGATATTAATCCCTTATTTGATGGGTATTGGGCGAATATCATTCCCCATTCTGCAGGTAGCTTTTGTATCCTCGTCATTATTTCCTTTTACGTGCAGAAGCTTATCATTTTAATGTACTCCCATGTGTTTATCTTTGCTTCCACTTGCTTGAACAGTGGTGTTTTCCTCCTTAAAGATGCCTTTAACTTCAATGCCATGGGGTATTATGAGCCTTATGGTTTCAAGACTGATAATTTTTGGGGGGGGGGGTTTTGGTTTTGGGTCACATCCAGTGACACTCAGAGGTTACTCCTAGTTATGCACTCAGAAATTGCTCCTGGCTCGGGAGACCATCTGGGATGTCAGGGAATTGAACCAAGGTCCGTCCTGGGTCAGCAATGTGCAAGGCAAACGCCTTACTGTTGTGTGATCACTTTGGCCCCTGATATCAAAATCTTTAATCCATTTTGATCTGACCTTTAAATATGGTGTTAAGGAGAGTTCTGAGTTCACTTATTTGCATGTGGTTGACTAGTTTTCCAAGCACCACTTGTAAAGAGGCTTTTTTTGTTCCACTTTACCAAAAATTAATTGATGGTCAGCAGAGCAGTGGCACAGCTGTAGGGCATTTGCCTGGCAAGCAGCTGACCTAGAATGGAACACAGTTCCATCCCCTGTCTTCACATATGGTCCCCCAAGCCAGGAGCAATGGCCTTCTCTACACTCTCCTCTTCAAGTTGTTTTTGAACAAGTGCCACCAGTTCTTTTTCCTCCCTGTCATCGATGGCGCTCCATCGGTTATTATTCCAACAAACCTCTTCCATGGCAAACCTGCATTCTCAATGGCATCACACAGATGCCGAAATATCTCATTAGCGGTGGGCTGGCCATGCATTGGAATTATTGTGAGCAGCTCCTCTGTCAATTCAAAATTGCAATCAACACCGCGGACATAAATTGTGAGCTGTGTAGTGTCTGTTCTATCTGTGCCCTCGTCAAGAGCAACTGAGTATGCATCAAAACATTTGGCTTTCTCACACAGTTGATGATAAATGTCACTTGACATGTCAGAAATGCGCTCTGCCACAGTGTTGGCAGAAAGGCTGATTTTGCTAAACTGACCTTTCTTTTCTGGACAGATAATACTTGCAGCCTGTAACATGCATTTTTTAACAAACTCCCCTTCTGTGAATGGTTTCCCTGCCTTAGCAATCATCTCACTAACCATGTAACTAGCTTCGACTGATGCAACATTCTCTTTGGTTGCTTTCTTGAAGAAATCTTGTTGCCTCATTAGACATGCTTTAAGACTGGCAATATGCTTGGCTCTCTCATTTCCTTGATATTTTGCACATCCCTCAGCATGTCTAGTTGAATAATGGCGTTTCAAGTTGTATTCCATGTGCACTGCAACTTTCTCTGAGCAAATAAGACATGTGGGGATGCCCCTGTGCTCAACAAAGAAATACTGTGTCTCCCACTTTTCCTGAAATTGTCTGTGCTCGTCATCAATCTTTCTCTTCACTGGAGGCTTTGATGAAGTCATGATGAAGGGATGACAAAATCTAATTCTGTAATAAACTTCTCTCCCTTCTCTCCCTTAGTCCTCTGATAATGCAAGGGACAGCAGGCAGGAGCAGCGAAAATGACGTCTGCGCTAGGCGCAAAATATTCGCGATTATGCGCTTACCGAATATTCACAATAAAAAATCGCATTAGTAAGAAAAAATTCACAAAAACGCGCATTAAACATTTGCATACCCCAAACGGAACTGCTCGGGGTATGCGAATGTTTAATGCGATTTTATTGTGATTATTCGGTAAGCATATAATCACGAATAGTGCGATATTTGAAGGCCGGCCGCGGGCCACAAAATATTGTATGGAGGGCCGCAAATGGCCCGCGGGCCGGTAGTTTGAGACCCCTGTGTTAGAGGAGAGCTTTTTAACTTTTCCCATTAATAATAATGCTTGCAATGGGTTTTTGATAAATGGCTTTGAAAATATTGAGGAAATTTTCAATTCCCATCTTATTGAGTTATTATCAGGAATGTGTGTACTGGTCCTTGTCAAATGATTTCTCAGCATCTATTGATATGCACATATGGTTTCTGGTTTTTGTTGTTGTCGTTGTTTTTGTTATGGTGTATTATATTGACTGACATGCTTATAGTACACCATCTTTGCAACCCTGGTATGAATCCTACTTGAATATGACATATAAGCTTATTGATGAGATGTTGGATTCATTTTCTTGATTGATTTTGACACTGTTTCTCTGAACTGGTACATTTATTACACTGTTGTTTAATAAAAAGATGAATGTAAATGGATTAAGTGTCATCTCTTTATCTCTTTGTAGGAGTCTGTTGTGTTTGTTGAGTCTGCCTCGCTTAAAGTAGACCCTTTCCTTCTTCTTTTAAGTTTGGTTGTAAGTCTGTAAATATTTTTAGCTGTTGTTTATCTATGAAGCTCTGTATGCTTCTTTTTTATCTATGAAGCTCTGTATGCTTCTTTTAAGTATTAACAAAGTCTGGCTGGGTGAACTCCTGGGTATTGAACCACAGTCCGTCCTGGGTCAGCCACATGCAAGCCAAACTCCCTATTGCTGCGCCATTGCTCTGGCCCCCAAACAAAATTTTTTTATTAAAGAAGCAACCCTAGTAATCTATTCATATAGAAAATAATACATGTTGCTGACTAACCTATAAGATTATACAGAGTCTTGTAACTTTTGTGGATTTACTGATACAAAGAGTTACAATACATAGTATAAAGCTAGGTTTCAAGTAATGAACAAATTCTATATGACTAACTTGTTATATAGCAAGTCTATCCAAATTAAAGTACATACTATGCACAATCTCAAGAGGATGTGGGAAAACAGGCATTCACTTTTTTATGAAGAACAACCAATCATCACAGTGATTAAGAGTTATATATTGATATGTACCACAGACAGAAAGTATCAAACTATTTTCAAAAATCAGTAACAGCTCTTAATTATAATTTCCAAAGTATATAAATACATTAATGATATGTATGAAAGTACTGAATGTCATGGAGGCAAAAGTGTAATAGTAAATCTCTAGAAAATATTAAATTAGGTAAAGAGTAGCTAATAATTTATTTGCTTTTTGTTTGTTTGTTTGTTTTTGTGGCACACCCGGTGTTGTTCAGGGGATACTCCTGGCTGTCTGCTCAGAAATAGCTCCTGGCTGGCACTGGGAACCATATGGGACACCGGGATTCAAACCAACCACCTTTGGTCCTGGATCAGCTGCTTGCAAGGCAAACGCCGCTGTGCTATCTCTCCGGGCCCTAATTTGCTTATTTTTAATGTGTATCTCAACTCTCTGAGAAGTCGAGATGCCAATATATCCTAAATTATGTAGGTAGGTAGGAGCATTTAAGTTGTATTTATTTTAAAACTCTGTTTATGCAATTACTTACTTTGCATAGATTTAAATCAGTACAAGTCTCTCAATACAAAGAGTTCATTTTTTTAACTGGGAGTTTTTAATAAATTATACAATTATTTAAAAAATCCTTAAAGTGGCTATATCTCTTCTTCCACCCATAATTTACTGAATGTTTCCTCAGAACATCATTGTAGATAACCAAAAATGAAGCTCAGACCTGAGATCACCAGCAGAGGCATTTCTTTATTAATTAATATTATATTCTTAACTTTTAGGATGAGGAAGCAATATATGGGGCAGCAAACTTTGGAACTGGTTTATCTTCTAATACCATTGACATAACTGGAAATAGTGTTAAACTGAACACTTAAGTAGACCGTCAATCATAATTTTACAACTGAGTTGTCTGTCAGGAAGGAAAATAATATTTACTACACTTGAAAATGTCAAGTGCAATCCAATAAATGTGAAATAAAATTGAATTTTTGGTGGTAACTCACAGTAGAATGAACAGTAGCTGGAGCAAGACCCTTATAATATATGACCCCATGTATTTGGTTGTTTTTGCATGCCTGAAATCAGGAACATTTTCCTCTTTATGATGCCATGTACAGAAAACTATGTTTGCTTCCTTTGAACAGTACTTTACCTGTTAACTACTTGACAGTCCAGCCTTTTTCCAATAAACACATTTCATAAAAACTCATTTCTGTATAATGATACAAAAGGAATTACTAAGGCCTGCAACCAACACTGGTTAAAATTCTTCAGACTTTTCTTGAGAGCAAACTCCAAAGATGTAGCCAAATAAATAATACACCAAAGTTCTTAGTACATGTTTTTCACTTCTTTCCTTTATACTGAAAAATGTCTTCACAGTCAGAGGAATGGGATGTTCGTCCCTCACAAATGAATTGTTCTGGACAACTGCACTTTCTTTAATAGATTATTAATTACACTTATAAATTACTTGCAATAAAGATGTAAGCTTTGTTTTATTCAATTGATAAATTTCTGAGCACAATTATATGTAAAGTTCTTGACATCTGGCACATAACGGTGGAAAATAAACTTTGGGCCTTTCAATCCAGATAGGTGGAAAAAAAGAAAAGCAATGTACATAACGTGCAAAGTGCCTGAAGTGGAAGCATACAAAGGGACATCAAGCTTGAACATGGAAGTTCAGGCAAATATCTAGGAGAATTAGCCTAACAAATAGTGGTGAGTACAAAAGTATGAGGTAAAGAAGAATACCACATATGTAAATATTGTATTAAAAAAAGTTTATGGAATAAAAGTAAAATGTATCAATTCTAGCATACGATTAATTGTCAGATATGCATTTAAAATGTCTAAGTGATGAATAAGTAAAGGAGTTATCAATTACTTAAAAATAACCTGGAGAATTCATTAATTTTTGGTGTCCAAATTAGGAATGAGGATTTCAAATAAAATGCAAAGTAAATTCTTAAAATCTCTCTGTATTTAAAAACTCCTAATAGATAGTAATTACCAGAACATTGTAATGTGGAATATATCATGTATCTATTTATTTGGAATGTTATTTTTCACCCTCTAATTTAGTACACACACTAAACACTGTATAGATAACATTCTTAAGATAATTCTTTCATTCTATGTACCATATTTTCCAGCGTATAAGACGACTTCTGTAACGGAAAAAAAGTCAACGGAAAAAAAGTCAACCGAAAATCAGGGATAGTCTTATACACTGAGTATATTCTGAAAAACGTTTCTATATACAGTTAGATCATCTGAATATTGCCACAAAACGAATTTTCCAACTGGATCCTGCACCAATCACTGTAAGGATGCTCAGACCGACTCTCTAACTCAGCCAATCCAAGCAGGCTTTTTATGCATGCAAATTATACAATGTTCTCTACCCGAATCTACACTGTAAAAAGTCTGACCAGATTGGCCAGAGTCAGAGAGGAAGTCTAAAATAAGGGGGTCGTCTTATATGCCAAAAATATGATATTGTGATATTCACTTTTTGTCAAACTTTAGTTAACACTATGGTGTATTGTGTATTTTGTTAAAACAGTGTCTACTTGAAAACCTATTCCTTTATCATGACTGCAAATCAAGGTGCCTCAATGAAAATTTAAGAAAAAAGGGGACGGAGCACTGTTACAGGGCTTCAGGCATCTGCCTTGCACGGGATAGCCTAGGAAGGCTCATGGTTCGATCCCTCGCTTCCCATATGGCCCCCCAAGCCAGGGGCGACTTCTGAGTGCATAGCCAGGAGTAAGCCCTGAGTGTCACCAGGTATGGCCCAAAACAAACAAACAAAAAAACTATATCAACACCTGGATTATCTGAGTAAGTGGTTTATCTTTTTACAGGCAATGATAAATATGGCTTTTCTATTAACACCAAGTTCAATGATGATTCCTCAACTTAGAAGACGCTATCATATAAGACTGATCATGGATTTTGAGCTGCTCAATCTCTGAGGACACTTGGTGCTACATCTTTTTCCATCATGCCTATGCTTTAATACCTTCCCTTACCATATTACCTAAGGAAGAAGGGCCGAACTTGCTCAAGAAGAAAATGTCCCCTATGGACCTCATTGTTTCCATCAGCAGCATTGTCTCTGGTGACAGCCATCACTGTTGCTTGCACTGTTATCAAACAATCTCCCAACTTTTTTCCTTATTTCTTCTTCAAACTAGTTTTATCATAAGTAGATTTTTCTTTCAAAATATCATATTAATATTTTGCTCAAAAGCCAACCAAAGTTCTTAAACTACAAACTAACTTAATTCTATCCTAGGGAATTTCTACTAGTGTTCTGCTGTTATTGTAGGAAATTGTTATAAGAGATATTAGAAGAGATTATCCTAAGAATAAATAATAGGACTCACTCTATTAACTTTCATTTAAAAGTTTACAACAAACAATGATTTAAAACTTTGATTAACTCATCACTCAATGAATAGCTAGGATTTTAATGCTCTTAACTTCACACTCTTCTATCACTCCAGCCCTAAAACTGTAAATTTTGAAAATAGAAATAAAAGCACTGCAAAGTGCTTATAAGGTACTATGTAATACAAATTCCAAATATCCTGTTTAACTTCTTTCTGTGGCCATATTTCTTACTGTGCTCTATTTCTCTTCATCCCATTTCAAGCATACTGATCCCTTTGCTCCATACTGGGCCCTGTCTCCTTCACACAGATTCAAGCCTGGGTGACTTTCCAATTTACCTCATAAAATAGACAAACCATTTAAATCAGCCTTGGATCCAGCTTTCTCTTAAATCAATTCTAAATCAACATGACTTTGACAATGAAAAAAAAATATGAGAATATTAAAAATTTCTGTCTTCTTCCTTTTACTCTACAATAACATAAAATAATACCATGAATACCGTATTTTCTGGCATATAAAACACTTTTGAAACAAAAAAAAAAGTCAACCGAAAATCGGGGCCGTCTTATATGCTGAGTATATACCGAAAAATGTTTCAATGTGCCTCTAAACGAAAATTGAGTATTGCCACAAAACGAATTTTCCAACTGGATCCTGCACCAATCACTGCAAGGCTGCTCAGACTGCCTCTCTAAACTCAGCCAATCCAAGCAGGCTTTTTATGCATGCAAATTAGACAATGTTCTGGATCCGAATCTAAACTGTAAAAAGCCTGCTCAGATTGGCCAGAGTCAGAGAGGACGTCTATTACAGTATAACCTTTGAACCTTTGCTTGTTGCGATTGGCTCACTGTGGTACATATAGTTGCAGCACAGGAACGTACAGCGACTATAGGCCTAAACCTATGTTTATATTATATGCCCAAGTCGTTTTATACGCCGACAAATAGGGTAATTATCTTAATGTAAAATCATCACAAGCTGAGTATTGTGTGCAGGCAAAGAACATTCTTCAAAAATGGCTACTCTATCATCTGTCTCCAGCTGCCAATAAATGACAAGAAGTGCTATAACATAACAGTTAAACACATCAGTTATGTACTAATCACTGCCATGCTGAAATGTGTACTTTTTGCTGTCACACTCTCAGTTCATTCCCATTAGTTCAATTACATATGTGTACATGTATATGTATGTATATACATTTCTCTCTATATATATAAATATATACACTTCAATGTTTGCAAAATAATGCCAACATCAACCAACTTATGTAATAAAGCAACAAAGCAATTTAGGATATAGTGCTTATCTAAATAATCTGTGCAGTGAGCTAAATTGTGATATAATTCCAGAAGAAATAATTATGTCCAGCAGAGTCTAGCATGAAAGATAACACAGTGAATCGGATGTTTGGCTTGCATGTAGCTGAACCAAGTTTGGTTCACTGCATCTCACATAGTCCCCTGAAATGCCAGAAGCAACTTCTGGGTGCAAAATCAGGAGTAATCTCTGAGCAATGCTAATGGGTGTGGCCCAAAAATAACCAAACAAAAAATGTTGTCAACCATTTAAATCAGGCTTACCCCCCATTTGTAATAAGATTAAAACATCCTACCCAAAATTGACAGTGATTTCATGAGAATCTAGACTACTTATGATCAGGAAAGCTTATTTTCTTACTAAAAGAAATATTCACTTGTCTAAGTTACTAGATAGAAGGCTTGAGAGTTCCCAATATTTACAATGAGAAAGCTGCTGTACAGTTACTCAATATACCCCCAAATCACCTAGACTGATAAACATGGAAAGTATTACGCTGAGTGAAATAAGTCAGAGAGAGAGAGAGAGAGATAGACACATAATAGCCTCACTCATTTATGTGTTTTAAGAAAAATAAAAGACATTATTGCAATAATATCCAGAGACAATAGAGATGAGGGCTGGAAGGACCACAATATGATGCTTACCACAGAGAGTGGTAAGTTCAGTTGGAGAGATAACTACACTGACAATTATCTTGACAATGATAGTGGGTGAGAGAAATGGAATGCCTGTCTCAAATATAGGAAAGGGGTGGGAGAGGAGAGAGATAGGGGGCATTGGTGGTGAGGGTGTTGCACTGGTGAAGGGGGATGTTCTATTTTTATAAGTGAATCCCAACTACAAGCATATTTGTAATCATGGTGCTTAAATAAAGATATTAAGTTAAAAGATAAAATAAAATCACCTAGATTGCATAGGAGAAAAGTTCTAGTTTTACAAATGAATGCCCTGTTTTTGAAAATATGGAAAGAAATCTATTATTAATAAGAAGAATCAATTTCTTTGGGAAATCATAAAAAAGTAAGACTTAAAGCAACCTAATGTGTCAATCTTTGTTCAGGCTGGCAATTAATTTACCTTATCCAATTGGTGAAATCCTTGAATCCATGAGGCATTTAAGGGAAAAATTGTGTATTTTAAGTAAAAAAGGCAAGAACTACTTTGCCTTCTTTGGCTTCTATATTTATATGCTGTTTGATGGTCTTTCAAAGGCTTTGGGACATGTTCTGGGGCTTTGTTTGAAAGTCAGAACTTCCAAGGTCGTTATGAATACTTTCTAGAAGAAGGTGTAGATTCAAATACAAAAATTGACATTTACTGGGTCTAATGATTTAAGTACCTTGCCCAAGGTGACATTAATTATAATTGACAAGACAGAATTTTAAGCAAGAATGTGTGTCTTCAGGGTCTATAGGCTGACACAAAGTAAAGATATCTCCCATTTACTATTATCACTGCTAGTTCTATCAGCAACCAACAATATCCTTGTCACCATTTTAATCAGAGCAGCATATTACAGACAATAACTAAAACTTTTTACAAAAAATTAACCAAGCCTCAAATTCTGAAAAATTACACTCAGCAAATGCCATCCAAATACATAAGTCACCACATTCATTCATTTTTCTAATGCTATTCCAGTGAAGTAGAAAAGAAAATGTCATAAACCTCATTTTGCAGATTGGGGAACTGAGCTAAAAATGATTAAGTTTTCTAGCATCACTTGGTGACTGAAAGGCAGAGAGAGAACTGATGATTCGCAACTCTATTCACCTAGTATTATCACTCACCTTAAAAATATTTAAGCTTCCCAAATCAAAATAGGTAACTTGTTTCCAGCCATTTGATCTAACTGGAGAAAAACAAGGCCTGGCTGGCTTGCTTAAGCATATTAAAATAAATTATTAAAACATGAGTAAGGGCCCATCATAAAGAATTTCCACAATGTATCTGCAGTCAGCATAATAACATTTTCTAATAACAGTTTCTTATCATTTTGCATTCAGCCTGGGTAATTCAATGACACCTTAAAAGTGACAGATGAATGTGAAAAAAGAGCTGATATCTCTTGCAAGATTTGCAAAGATGCCAGAAGGACCCTAAAAAAGTGCAATGACAGCTGGAATGGAGGAGGACAGAGTTTAAAAAGAAACTTACCATTTATTTTTCATGTTTTGGTTTAAAAAAAAAGACAACAGGAACAACATGATATGTTTGAAAGAAGAAAAAATTTTAAAAATCTTTTCTTAATTAAAGTTTATATCTCCAACTAGCAAAAAGGAAAAATAAATGGCTGTCAGTGCCCCTGATGCCTGCAATCCCTATTCTATCATTTGTTTGCAAATATTTTATATCTACGTCAAAGCATGCAAGAAAATAAATCCTTAAAGAATCTACCAGAACTTTAGGACGATCCTAACAAATTCCAGAGCTTTGAGACAATTTCCTGAAAGTCTGCATCATATATATTTGCTAACATTTCACTAAAACAAACCTCTTTAAAATTAATAAATTACCTGTCAAATTCCATAAAAACAGATGGTCACTTAGAGACAGGAGAAGATGCTATCATTCTGTTGTACACAGCTGTTCCATTTAGGAAAATACCATTTCATTTTTCTATAACACACAATAAACCTTGTTGAAGGTTTCCAATATTATAAGTAAGAATAAAAATTGCATGCCCCTGTTTCTAACTTACACATCTGGCTATTCCTAAATTTGTTGAAGAAACATCTTTAATAGTAATGTATATAAATAGTAATATATACATAGCCTGAAATTGGCTTTTTTGTTTTCTCTCAACAAGCACCAAGTTACTTCTCAATGCTCTACTATCATTTTTTTTAAATTCTTGAGTGCTCTAAATAAAGGCTCTCAAATATAAGATTTAACACAATTAGGACTTTATTACCACTTCCTTATCATTGAAAAAATCAAAAGGTTGAATATCTGATGCCACAATTGTTTCTTCCTGTTTCTCCTTTTAAGAATGTATTTTAGGAATTTTATCAGAAATCTAACACATAAAACAATAAGTCAACACAACATTAGTGTCACACATCTGAAATGAGATTTTGATTTGTTAGTCTCCAACACATTACTTACATTACTATAAATCGTGTGAAGATGAAGACATTTGGCAGCTAAGAATAGTTATGAAACAACCAACACCAAGAGCAAGCCTATATTTATGTTCAAAGCTCTCTTGGTTCTATATTTTTAGCAAAGGATATGAAACTTGAGAGTTAAATATATGGCCTTTTTTTTTTTCACATTACTTGCCAAGCACACCAATGTTTAAGTCTTCAAAATGTCCACAAAATATATCCATGACATCCAATTCTCATAAGAAAGATGAGATCTGTATGGTAGGGGATTTATTTAATTTTGGCAAAATAATTAAAAATGTGACAGGACACTTTAAGGTAACTGTTAGGCATTAAAGTTAAACAAGATTCCCATTTTTAATGTCTTCCACTAGAATCAACTAAAATGGATTACAAACACTTTACAGTGCCTCTAATATCCCAGTGAGCTCACAGATCTTCCTATCTATCCAAACTCATCCACTTCTACTCCCTGTCTTCAGCAAGTCCTTGTGATCACTTTTCTGTCCCCTGAAGCCACCAAGCTATAAGTCTTCTACCTGCTTCAAGCATTTTCCAAATACTCAGTCACCATTCACACCATACATGCTACTTCCACAAAGAAATCTCTTTAACAACTAGCCATGCCCTACACTTCAAACGCTAGTTCACTATTAACTTTTATTTTCTTAACATGGCTACACTTCAAAAATTAATTACTTTGCAATTCTGTTTGTTTATTTGGGGGATAGAAATGATTCTGCTTGGGGTTTATTCATGTTGTTTTGTACTAGAGATTACTTGTGGAGCTGCTAGGGGCAACATATATGGTGCCAGGAATTAAACCTAGGTCAGTTGCATGCAAGTAAGTGTCTTGTCTGATATAATACTTATTATATCTCTCTGGTTCTAGTTTTCAATTCTTAACATGCATGCTTATTTTATGTATTTCCTATTAGAATTAAAGGAACTCTAAAGAGTTTATTCATAGCTACATCTCTTATATTAAAAACTTGCACATCATGAATATCTAATGATTGATTTTTCACTAACCCGATTGACTTACATGGTCAAACAGTAAATCCGATTTCAACATATACCTTGGATACTCCACTATTGGCCTCAAAATATGAGGTGGAATAAGATATCCAGGAAGTTATTCGGATATGACCAGTTTATATCCCTTTTAAAGTCTCTACCAAAATGGCCCCCAAAGGCCCCTCAGAAGACCTAAATATCAAAAAAAAAAAAAATGAAGATATGCCTCAGGTAAGTTTTTAGGATGAAGGACTGACCAAAATGGCTCTTTTTTGGGAAAAAAAAAAAAAAAAAAAAAAGGATATTTACAAAGGAGGCACCACATGACACAGGATAAGACTAGGGTGACCAGAAAAACAAGAGACCAGAGTGGGTGAACCCCATAATACACGTTCATACAGAGAATTTAGAAAGTCCAGGAACATAAAATTCGAGTTTTTAAATGTCTCTCAGATCATGGTGAAAATATGTTTGTCAAGATAAGACACTTTCTTTTATTCAGGACATACTATAGCCTAATACATATATCTTAATGTTGAGTCAGTATTTTATTTTAATTAGTATGTATTTTTAAACACTGCAGAGTTTAGGCATATTTTTAAATATCTTTATCTAAGCACCATGATTACAAACATGTTTGTAGTTGGGTTTTAGTTATAATTTAAACTCTTGCTGAGGCCTATAAATGTTGGGGACTTCCTCTGAGTCAGTTCAATATCTACAATTCTGAAAACAATCAATTTAATGTAAATATTGATCTCATAAACAAAATAAATGGTTTATGATAAAATATGTATATCATGCTTGATCCCTTATGCCTCATGATATATTTCAAAAATGTAGGAAATTTGATTATTTCTACAGCAATTTCTTTTTTTTTTTTTTCCTCAGGAAAAAGTAATTTTATTTTATAGATTGTAAGGGTATACATTGATGGCTTTTAATCAAAATTATACCACAACATTATGAATAAAGACTATGACAACATTCTGTTTTAGGCAATACATATCATACAGCTTTGTCTTAAAATTCCTTCAAATAAAGGATGGTGGTGTCAAGGTACACGCACTATTTTTTTTTCTTTTTTTTTTTTAATTTTTTTTTTTTTAATTTTTTTTTTTATTTAAACACCTTGATTACATACATGATTGTGTTTGGGTTTCAGTCATAAAAGGAACACCACCCATCACCAGTGCAACATTCCCATCACCCAAGTCCCAAATCTCCCTCCTCCCCACCCAACCCCCGCCTGTACCCTAAACAGGCTCTACATTTCCCTCATACATTCTCAATATTAGGACAGTTCAAAATGTAGTTATTTCTCTAACTAAACTCATCACTCTTTGTGGTGAGCTTCCTGAGGTGAGCTGGAACTTCCAGCTCTTTTCTCTTTTGTGTCTGAAAATTATTATTACAAGGGTGTCTTTCATTTTTCTTAAAACCCATAGATGAGTGAGACCATTCTGCGTTTTTCTCTCTCTCTCTGATAAAATATGTATATCATGCTTGATCCCTTATGCCTCATGATATATTTCAAAAATGTAGGAAATTTGATTATTTCTACAGCAATTTCAAAGATATAGTGAATTTTAACAAACTTTAACTTACATGGAGCTTTGCTATTCTTACTCTTTTATCAGTGTTAAATAATATAGTTTCATGTCCCTTCAGAAAAATGATAGCAAAATTTCCTAGTGTTTAGACATTTGAAGGGAGAAAACTTTCCTTTTTTCGGGGTGTTGGGGGCCACACCCCGTGACATTCAGGGCATTACTCCTGGGAAAGTGCTCAGAAAGCGTTTCGGGCTTGGGGGACCATATGGAATGCTGGGATTAGAATCACCATCTGTCCTAGATCAGCTGTGTACAAGGCAAGCACCCTACCGCTGTGCTATTAATCTGAACCCGGAAGAAAATTTTCTTTAAAGTAAAACCTTCTAGAACTATTTCTAGTGATTCATAGTTACAGAGGTATGTCAAATTAAAAAAACAAAACACCCTTTCTACTATTTAACATATTGAATACTGACCCCTTTTCCTGAAAAGGAACATAATAAACACTAGTGCAGTGCATTTATTGATCTCTAATCAGCTGCTAGAATGAGACAAACATGAAGTACACCCATAGGGCCGTTTTAGAACTCAAAGCTGTTGGCACAGAGGCCATTTTTCCCATCTCAGTAAAATGACGATCATGGTGACTTAATAAATAAAGAACACTATCCAAAGATATAAGAAAGTCAGAGAAATAATGTGAAACTCAAAAACTGAGAGAGGATAAACAGGAAAGCCAGAATACAATAAAAGATAAAACAGATGCTGGCTGATAGAGAAAAAGGAGAAACAAAATAAACAAAAGTTCAGAGATAAATAAGAGTTTATTTAAGGTGAATTAAAATGGTAAATGCATTCAACTTGAGGGTAGATATATAATACAGCAGGTAGAGTGATTGCCCTGAACGTAGTCAACCAGGGCTCAGTACCTTGCACCCTATATGGTCCTCCCAAGCCAATCCCTGTGGCAAAGCTGGGTGGGTGTGATCCCAAAAGAAAATAAACATTAAACTCAATGTCCAAAAGGCATGGACATCTATATCAAACTTACCTTCAGTTCATCACACATGGATTTTCTATTTTTCGATAGAATCTGATATTTCTAGCCATCTTTACAAAGTTAGTACATCTTGTATAATTCTAATCTGTAACAATGCTGCTAATATTCATAAAGAGATTATAATTTTCATGCTCTGAGCTAATTATGCTAACTCAGGGAGTTACTGAAATTAATATAATTAAGAGTGAACCACAGCTACTGAACTAAGAAATATTATCAATCCCATTTCGTGAAACTAAGACAGGCACAGAGGGATTAAATAATTTTTCCTCTAAAGTCATGTTAGAGGGCCCGGAGAGATAGCACAGCGGTGTTTGCCTTGCAAGCAGCCGATCCAGGACCTAAGGTGGTTGGTTCAAATCCTGGTGTCCTACACGGTCCCCCGTGCCTGCCAGGAGCTATTTCTGAGCAGACATACAGGAGTAACCCATGAGCGCCACCGGGTGTGGCCCAAAAACCAAAAAAAAAAAAAAAAAAAAAAAAAATTCATGTTAGAAAATTATAAAAAATACTAAATGAGTGACTTCAAAGAATCAGTTAATAGTCTAGAAAAGCAAGTGCTAAAATTAGGATCTATTAGAAACTTGATGTTTTGTTTATTTTTGTTTGGGGCTCACATCCGGCACGCTCAGAGATTATTTCTGGCACTGCTCAAAAATCACTGTTGGTAGGCACGGGGACCATATGAGATATTGGGATTCGAACCACCGTTTGTCCTGGATTGGCTGTGTGCACGGGAAACGCCCTACCATTGTGCTATCTCTCTGGCCCCCAAAACTTGATATTTTATTATTTCAGTTTTCCACAGATAACATGTTCATTACTTACAGTATACAAGGGAACAAAGAGTGAAAAACTGAAATAATGCAATATAAATGTAGGTAGGCCTAGAAACTCATTGCCAAGGTGGAGTAAGGAAAATATGTTCTTATATATTAAGACATCTACTTATGCTCCTGTGAAATTCACAACATTCCTGCATTATTATTTCAAATTTATAGAGGACAAAAATAGATCACTCAAGTAACTTTGTGTCACTAAATCATTATTTGGCATTGTCCATGTATTGACATTCAAATCAATGATGATTTAACCAACAATAAGAATGACCTGGAGACCAGTCACCCTACTTCAAAACATCAAATTGTGCACACCGGAGAGTCCAATTCAAATGCTTTTATATTATATACAATACTACTCAAAATAATGCACTGAAAGTTCACAATGTAAGTGAGAGATTATAGATGAGCCCTTATCAGATCCAAAGGAAGACTGTATAATAATATTCATAAATATATATAATAATTTTGTTCATTATAGAAAAAAGTGATGATCCATGATCCATGTCAGGAGAGCTGAGATAAGCTATTAGGAGGACTTACTTGACAGTGGTGATCATTTGTCTGACATAACTTCTTAGCATGTTATAGGATCTGTTACACATACAACTTCCACACCTAATTCATTTGTTTATCTAGTATAGCTTCAAAAATATGCCACTTCTAAATACAGCATGAACTTGTGAGCAAAGTTTTATTACTATATTCTTACAACAATACTTTAAATTGGCTATTCAACTTTGCAGGTTATTCAAGATAACTTTTCCTGCAAAAATTTTTCACCTGTTCACATAAATCTTAAACTCATTTTTTAATCCAAAACATTTCATGTATCAGCAAATTCCATAAGCTCTACCTCCAAACAAATCCCAAATAAATCCCTCCAAATAAATCTCATCTCCATTTTTCTCTAACTCTTCTGCCACTCTCATAATCTAAACTACTGACTTCCCTCACTAGAATTATCATAACAATGTCCTTATTTTCCCCTGAAGCCCTATTAGTCTATTCACCATAATCAACCAGAGTGACAAATCATCCTGGTAGTATAGAATTTTATGGGTTTTAGTACCAAAAATCAATTATTACAAAAGGTCCTAATTCCTGGGAAACTCAGGATAATTGACAACACCAATAAATGGTCAATTTTTCATTTTTCTATTTATCCAAATTTTTGGCCACACTTGGCAGTGTCCTAGGGCCTCTTTCAACTTGGTGCTCAGAAGTCATTCCTAGTGGAGGTTGGGTAACATGTAGTACCGGAATGGAAATCAGGCTTCCCATACGTAAAACATGTACACTAATCCTTTGGCTAAATCCTTGGTCCTATGCTTATGGTGAAAATTTTAATCAAATGTTTAAGGTAATGAAAGGTCCTACTTTCACCCATTTCTATTTCCCTAGCTTTAACCTTTGTCATACATGGACTTTGGGCAAAACATTGGGATATTAGCTCATGTGGCTCAAAACGAGCGTAGTTGGATTTGATACCATTGTATTTTGGCAACTTCTCTGTGAAGACATCCAACATCTAGTTCATTGTTCTAATAAGGATTAGAAACACATACATGACTTGGTCCCAACAAACAGAATTTGTTTTTGATATTTAGGTCTTCTGAGGGGCCTTTTGGGGCCATTTTGGTAGAGACTTTACAGAATAAGTAGGTAAGCACAAAGAGATGCTGGATCAGTCTATGTATGGGAACAAATTGTTCACTGAGTTCTGAAATTGTCTGTCTGCTGACACATTGAGGCAACACCCAATTAGTACAGTCTTTTATTAGATTTTCATTTCACTTGATGTTAATTTCTAATACAGTTTCCTAGATTCCTGATGAAGTTCAGCAAACTTTATGCTAGTGCAATTTCTTTTTGTTTTGTTTTGTTTTTGTTTTTTGGGCCACACCCAGTGACACTCAGGGGATTCTCCTGGCTATGCACTCAGAAATAACTCCTGGCTTGAGGGACCATATGGGACCCAAGGCGATCAAACCACATTTTGTCCTAGGCTATAGCACACAAGGCAGATGCCTTACTGCCTGCACCACTACTACGGCCCCACTAGTGCACTTTCCTTTGCATTTCTCAAAATGACAAATCTATTGAACATTGAGTAGAAATAAAAAATCATCAGACTTAAGCACCACACCCAAAGTCAATGACACCAAAATCGATACCCAATCTACAGCAAGCTATACACAAAGGAGACCTCTTACAATAGCAATCCAAGGGACAAGGGCGAGGAGGTATGGGATGCATGCTCGGAACAGGGGTAGAGAAAGGACAACACTGGTGGTGTGTATGGCCCTAATTCTTTGATACTGTGTACCTTTAATATTACTATGTAAGACTTGTAATTCACTTTGATCACAATAAAAATTATTAAAATATGATAGACCTATTAACCACTCAGAATCTGGACCCCATTTGTTATCTCTTCTTAGAAACCTTTACTTCTGTTTCTTCTCAGGACTCACTCCTTCTCATCCTTTCATGTCAGCTTTAAGTTTCCTCCACAGAGAGGTCTTTCTTAATCATCCTAAACTCTTAAAATTTTGGCACTTATTTATTCTTGTCAGAGTTCTACTTATCTATAAATTATTTATTAATAATTTTTTGGTTTTCTTTATTGCCATCAAACACAAATATTCAAAACATTTTCTCAATAAATTACTATCAATTGGTGACCAATGGTCTAGAAAATCTGATAATGTGGTGTCTGAGAGTAAAAAAATTTATTATTGAAAATATAAAGTGAAAAAAAAAAAAAGAAAATATAAAGTGAAAATCAATAAGATAGTAGAGCTACAAGATGGTGTTTATCAATCACTGATACCATTTTACATTAGGGGTTTGAACACTTTAATGGGGGATTGACTGTAAATAAGCTTATAAAATCTAGATAGAATTATACCACACATAAAATAGTATCTCAATATCAATCTCCTACAGCCACCACTGGCAACTCAAATACTTTGCTTAAATCAAAGAAGCCAAACAACAACAGCAGAAAAAAATTGTTTAGCCTGGTATTAAATTGAACACCTTTCAGCTCAGCTAAAAATGTTAAAACAAACTAAATTGAAATAGCATCCTTTACTTAGCTTCATTTTTTGTTTTTTTTTTGTTTTTTATTGATGAAGGAGAAAAGCTACTTGCTTTTTGGGGGGACTTTAATGTTAAAAAAAGAAACCTTTAAATTCCAATCACTGAGAAGTTAAAAAACACTGAATCATGGCAGTAAATATGTTCCTCTCTTGAGACTAACTCAAATATAAAAAGTAAGTTTCTTGTTCAGCTAATGGGTGGTGCTTGCAGAATTTACAGAGAGGAGAAAACACTAAGATTTCTGAGAAATTTGACTAAGAAAATTGATTCAAGAGTGAGAATATCAGGCTGACTTCAAATAGTAAGGATTTCATATGGTAAATGCCCAGTACTGGGTTTGAGGGAGGTCGTTCGTTTTTTTTTTTAAACTTAATTAAAAACTATGATTTACATAGTCTCAGATAAATGAGTTTTGCACTGGTGAAGGGGGGGTGTTCTTTATATGACTGAAACCTAACTACAATCATATTTGTAATCAAGATGTTTAAATAAAGATATTAATAAAAAGAGTTTAGATTTCAAAAATAAATAAACATATAAATGCTCTAGTATAATTCCTCCACCACTGTCAACTGTTCTCCACAGATGTACCCGATTTCCCTCCCACCACCTCCAGAATGTCTCCCAGAAAAGCACATTTTAAAGTTTGGTTATCATAATTTGGATCTCAGGCTTTCAATGCTGGACCATTTGTTTGTTTTGGGGGGCCACACCCAGTGACATTCAGGGGCTACTCCTGGCTCTATACTCAGAAATCACACCTGTAAAGCTCGGAGGACCATATGGGATGCTGAGGATCGAACCCAGGCCTGTCCTGGGCCTGCTGCATGCAAGGTAAATGCTCTACGAAAGTGCTATCACTCTGGCCCTCAATGCTAGAACATTTGAACTAAGCTCTGGAGTGAAATAAAGTGGAAAGTTATATATATAACAATTCTTGGTTAACAGCACACCATCTGGATCATGTCAATCCTGGGTGTGATCCTGATGCCACAAAAGATTCACCAAGGCCTGTGAGGATGGATCCAGAGTATAAGATCCCTAGATACGCATAAGGTAAACAACCTCATGAGTAGACCTCTGCTTATTAATTGCTCTGACCCTTTACTTTGGGGACCAGAAGGGAAGGATACTTGGTTTTGTTTTTCTTTCACTTCAAGTCCATTTGATATGTAATTTGTGAAGCCCACTCTTGTGGTTACTAAAAGAGAATCTCAAGATCCAAACTCTGCTTGGACCATTTCAGGGTGTCAAGAAAACATTCTTCTATAAACTCGGGAAGAGAATTATAACCTGTCTCAGTAATATCTTGGGGGGATATAATGAGAACAAAACCGGAAAGGCACATAATAGCATTCATTAAACATACATTGAATTCTCCAGAGATGTTAGTAATGGGATCCATCACCTACAACAAACACCCAATAAATATCTGTTGAATGCATCAGTAAATGAAAGCCTCAGGTTTTCTTGAAATGTGCTTTGCTCTTCTGCTTGGGAAGGGGAAAATAAAACTGAGAACAGATAAAATAAGACATTTTTTTCTAAGACATTGATCAGAATGGCAGATATTAACATTCCAGTCATGAGAAAAAACATTTCATCTTATAAATGTGCCCGCTAGCATTCTGGTTTATACATCATTTTCGTGAGTTTTCTTGGTGAGTAACCAACCTTATAAGTTTAATGAATACTATCCTGACACTCAGATGTTTGCCAACCTACAAAGGCAAGTAGAAGTCAGGTTTACTCAAAGCAGTATTCCTTGTGGATAGTCTATAGAATGGCATTTCAATATCTGACCTTCTGCTCATTTCTTGGAAATAGTTCCCTCTTTCTTAAAAATTCTATCTTGAAGCACAAATAATAAAGTGCGATACATCATCACTGATCTTGGCAAGATTAAAATTCTCAATTTCTTACCAATTATTCTGTGAGATTATTTACATGAAGACCCAAAAGTATATATACAAAGTAAGAATAAACATGCCCATTCAGAATGGGTCATAATATTTTATTCGTTAAATGTCTATGATTGAATGAGTCAAAAGAAGAGTATTCTTCCCTTCCTTTAGGAAGTCTTTTCTGACCACTAAGCAAGCACCAAGAGGTGGATACCACTTTGCTTTTAGGGTTGTTCATACATCCGCCTCTATCATCAAATTAATATAACAATTCACATAGATTTATATATCTGTTAGACCAGGAACATCAGAGAAGTAATCAACTTATCTTAATGTATGCTTCATTTTAGTATCTCAATAGTGAATGAATTACCCTAACACTCATTTTAAAGAGTAAATCACTACTATTTTACGGTTCTTCTTGATTTTCCTTAAGAGCACTTTCTCTCAATATTTTTGTTTGTTGGTTGGATGATTTTTTTTTTCTTCTGGGTCTTTCCCAGTGGTACTCAGGACTTGCTGGTATTTCAGAATTAGTTTTTCCAGAGATCATTCCCTATGAGAGGTCAGGGGGAAATATGGGTGCCCTTCATCTTATTAAAGCTTAACCCTCCAATATACAACATCTGACAAGATCTAGAAGCTACCGTTAAGGGGCTGAAACAATAACACAGCAGTAAAGTGTTTGCCTTGCACGCTGCTGATCCAAAATGGACCTTGGTTCAATCCTCTGGCGTCCCATATGGTCCCTGAGCCAGGAACAATTTCTGAGAATATAGCCAGGAGTAACTCGTGAGCATCACTGGGGTTTTGTGGCACAAAAACAAAAACAAAAAACAATAGAAAGCTACGCTAAAATTGAAGAATATTTTTACAGAGAATATAGAATAAACTAGCAAAAATGCCTATGAAATGAACATATCTAGGGTGCCCTTTAATTAAGAAAATTCAAATTCAAATATCCTATAAATATTAGTATAGCTGATTAATGTAAAGGGCTTCAAAGCCACCACTGATAAGGGTTTTTATCACCATGATTTGTTGGTAGAATTCAGAAAGAGAGAATGTGATAAAAGAGACACTCTTTGTATAGTTTCATCACTAGCATTACCAGAAAAATCTGACTTTCCCTCAATTTGATTAGATGTGGCTGCTTTGTGTCATTAGACACAAAGGAGAAAACTGGACCAGTTTCTAGCAAAGAGCATATAGCACACAAAGCTGTCTATTCTTTATCACCTTTTTCAGGTTTTATGCTCCTTAAATTTGCCTCCTTCTTAAGTTTAAAGATGTAACCCAATAGAATTAGAAAAAACCCAACTGGTATAAATAAAAACAAGTCTGGACTGTTGATTCTTAACTTGAATAGCGAGAGTTGCTTGGTATGAGTGCTTCTTTTTTTCCATTCAGTAACTACTTGTAGAACTTATAATATTTTCAAGGTTCTGGAAATAAAAAGAAGAAACAACTTTGTGGAACAGAATTAAGCCTCATCCTATTCAATTTATTTTCTGCCTGATTCCTGCAATCACCACTTACAGTTTCAAAAGACCATTTTATCTCATGTTTATCCTTAATTAAAAAGTTACAGGACATGATGGAATATTAGTTGTAGTTATCATATTCCATCCTATAAAATGGGCATCTTATTATGGATAAAATTAGATTTCAAGCAAAGTAATAATGTAAGTTATTGTGTGAATACAGATACAAGGTGAATTGGACTATTATTCAAAGTAACTCAGAAAAATAGATGTATATAAGTTGACCACAGCCAAGCATAAAGGGATTGTAATATATGCTTGAAGCATTTATGAAAGCTTGAAGAACCAGATTAGTCTAGACAACTTTCTGGCTTATAGCAACATATATAATAAATTTCTTATATTATATAAGCTATCCATAAGCAATGTTTTCTTTCTAAGATACATTCATTTCTACCCTCTACCTTACCATAGATTAAGTCTCAAACCTAGCCTATGCACACAAAGACATGCAGTACAGCAGGTACTATAACAGCAAAACCAAGATAGAATGGGACAGCACGAGAACTTCTGGTGGGAATATAAAGTAGAGCAACCAGTATGGAAAACAAAAGAGAATCCTTGAAATTCAAAGAAAAATGTACAAGGGCTCTAGCAATAGTTGGCTACTCGCCATGAATGATTTCTGAGTGCATAGCCAGGAGTAACCCTTGAGCATCACTGAGGTTTTGTGGCACAGAAAACAAAAAAAGGAATAAAACTATCCTAAAAATAAAGAATATTTTTTCAGAGAATATATATTATGTATATAATATATATAAACTAGTGAAAATGCCAATGAAATGAACATATCTAGGGTGCCCTTTAATTATGAAAATTCAAACTCAGATATCCTATAAATATTAGTATAGCTGATTAATGTAAAGGGCTTCAAAACCACCAATGATATTAAATACCCATATTCAATTCTTGGCATAATCCCATGAGACCCCCAGAAATAATTCCTGAATCCACATCCTGGAATTACTCCTGAAGCATTGACAAGTGCCCCTTCAAACAAATAGAGGCAATATAGGAGGTAATATACTTGCCATATACATCCAAAACCAAATCAATCTTTAAATACTAAATCAAGATCAGCCCCTGAGCTCTTACTATGGCTCAATCCCTTCCTCAACAACAAAAACAAAAACAACAGATGTCAGGAATAGAAATGTACATGTACATTTATAAATGTATATGTACATGATTCAGAATTTACATTTCTTGGTATTTATTTGAAATAAATTAAAATGCAAACTGGGATAGATAATTACAAATCCTTATTCATTTCTGAATCATAAAAGCAAAAGCATGACCATTACATAAATATCATGTAGATATATGGATTGAAAAAACCTACTTAATAAAGTCGAAGCGATACCACACTGGGTAAGTAATTTGCCTTGCACACGGCCAACCCAGGTTCTATTCCCAGCATCCCATATGGTCCCCTGATCTTGCCATGAGTGATTTGTACATGCAGAGCCAGGAGTAACCCCTGAGTGCTGCCAAGTGTAACCCAAGAACAAAACAAAACAAAACAAAACAACAACAACAACAAAACCTTACTGAATACTCTAAGATATATAAGTATGATATAGCTAAGAAATGGAATCAACCTACGTGTCATATGATAGGTAAGTGGATTGTGAAGATGTGGTATATATACACAATGGAATAATTTGCTGCTGTAAGGAACAATAAAATCATGCAATTCACTGCAAGGTGGATGAAAGTGGAAGATACCATATAAAATAAATTCAGAAAACAAACAAACAAAAAAAAAAAACAGTGTCAGGCTGTCAGGCTGGTAATGCTGGATGAAGGGATAGCTAAGATGAAATCTAGGAACCAAAATTGAAGGAAGAAAACAATGGTGGTAGCATAATGTAACATAGTATATCTAAAACCCAACTATAAATGATGTTTCAATAAAACTGTGTTTCAATAAAAACTGTGTTTGTTTTGGAGCCACCCCCAGAGGTTCTTAAGGATTGGTTACTACTTGCTCTGCACTTCTGGATTTTGCCTGGCAGCCTGGAATGCCTGAGATGTGGGTATCAAACCCAGGTCACAGGAATTCAAGGCAAGTGCCCTATCTTTACACAATCACTCTAGCCCCAAAAATTTAAGAATAAGCTATGTGATATATCAGAGTGTGTTATAAAATAAATAATCCTACCCTATGTTGTAACATGCATGCCTCTTGAAAACATTATGCTAAGTGAATTAAGTCAAATCAAGAAACAAAATGACAATCTGAAATCAGATCTGTGGTGGCTGAAAAGAAGAAGTGAAGAGGGTCAAAAGTCAAGACTATCAGTCATAAAATAAGTCCTGGAGAGGTAATATGTAGCATGTAAACTGTAAGTAATTACAGACTATATTGCGGCCAACATATGGGTGAAGTTTGCAGGGTTCCATTTAGCCTCAAAAATGTCCCAAAATAAGCACAAGGAAAACCAATCAAAAAAGGCTGAACATAACTATGTCCTGTACAACTAATCATCTGAGTTTAAACTGAATCTGGGAAGAATAATAAGGAATGTTTAGCGAGTATAAAGTCATGAAAGAATATGGATTTTTCCGTGTCTATGATGATCATCTTTATTCCATTTACAAAGAAAATATATATTTATATGAAGTGATTTATTTTAGTGCTACACCTAGCACCTGAAGACACTGGGAAGAGTTTGATTTTTGCATATCAAATAATTCTTGCACTGTTATCTGCTTCCCCCACCTCTGCCGTTAGCCACATGCCATCTGTTACCTTTTCCTCACACTGAAAGGATTGGTATATTTGCTCAAATAAATGCCTAAAGACAAAAAATTCTAATGCTTAGCCCATATTTAATTGAGAGAAATAACAGATTCACAAGTCCCTTAGCTTGTTCCATATTGAATGAAAGAGAAAAAAAATACATAATTGAGGTAGCTTGTTTTTTTCATCCGGTTTTCATCCTAAGATAGATCAAGCAATACATTTTTTTAACTTTTTCAATTCTTTGCCTGACTTTATTGTAGATAACCTAGAAAATTCAAGTAGAGCCTTAGTACTATTTATGAACATCTGTTAAACATTGCCAACTCCTGTAACAACCACCTTGGGGAATAGTGTAGCATCTGAAAGGTATAATTCCTCAGATAATATTTATTCTGTTGCAATGTAAAGAAAAATTTTGATTTTCTTACAAAATTATAGAAAATTTGATGTTTTATACCTTCATCTCCTTAGAATATATCAATAAATTATCTGAGTAACATAAAGATTTTCAAGTATCTGTTGTGTATAGATTAATATTGTTTGACATGCAGTTGTTTATTGCAAAAATAGTGTCGGTTGTCATTGCTGTCATATTGGTGTCTAAAACATTCACTCAGTTCAGACCCAAAAAGGAGTCAAATTAATTTTCATTTTTGTTTCTTTTTTACTCTTTATGGCACCAACTTATAGCTATGAAAAGTGTGGCTTTTCACTGAAAGAGAACAGAGGTAAAATTTAGCTCTAATTGTATACAATAGGCTCATACCAAACAAAAGAACAGATTCCCAACAAGTCTAAATACTCAATACTTCTAAATCACCAAATGTATTTATTCTTCTTCCTAACTATGCACAGGACTTGCACTTCCCAGCCTTTCCTTTTTTTGCAGTATATTACAATCATCTAAGAAATTTTAGCCAATATTAAATATATAAATTGAATTGGTGTGATCATGCAAAATTTTCATAACCAATCCTCCTCATTCTCTTTCTCAGTTAAATGGCTGAAATAAAAAAACAATTTCCAGAACACCGCGTTGAAATCACCAGCAGGGTGGGGAGGAGGAAGATTTGGGACATTGGTGGTGGGAATGTTGCACTGATTAAGGAGGGAGGGTTCTTTACATGATTGAAACCCAACTACAATCATATCGTAATCAAGGTGTTTAAATAAAGATATTAATAAAAAAAACACCAGCAGAAGAGGGCAGAGTAGAATGAAGATGGAGTCCAAGTCCCCTAGATGCCACTTAGAAACTGATTAAGAATATCACATATTTATGTGATTAAGAAATCATTCTTTCTTAGTATTACACTACGAGAAATTTAGTTTTGATACTCAATTCTCCTGAGAAAATGGGTTTCAGAAGTTTGCATTGCCTTATAAATCTATATGTTTAAGTTTTTAATATTTGTTTACCTTCTCTGTATAAATATAAAATATTTTAAAATCAGATAAAAACAGTACACATTTCCCAAATTTATATAATCATGCCCTCAATTATATTTATAAAAATACAATGTATTTATATTTTTATAATTTATTGCTGATTTTATACATTACACATAGAAACAAAGAGCAAATTTTAAATGTACAAGGTCAATGCAGGGAAATACATTAATATTATAATAGGATATTTTGAATAAAGGAGGAGGGTTTCACTGATTTTTTTACTTTTTTCAAAATATTCAAAATATTCCTCTTGAAAATCAAGACATTTATGTCTAACATTTTCTAAAAGAAGCAAATATGCCCATACAAATAGATAATAAAGCACTAATATCAATGACCATTTACTCAGGAAACTGTGCTTTTGCAACCTCAGAAGGTACCCACGGCACATTCAGGTTTGCCTATATAAGTGTAAGTGAATCAAGACTCCAAAGAAAAATGGTTGACAGAAAAGTCCCAGAAAGTGAACCGTGTGCTAACAGCATAACTTCTTTGCTCATTTACAAAGAGTAGCTTATAAAAATAATAACTCCATTAATGGCACACTGAAAAGAAAGTATAAAATTATATTAGTTACCATGGATACCTAATTAAGGGCACACAATGATCAGAACCAGTCAATAAAGGAAAAGCTTTCTCTCTTCATTTGAATGTGGATTACAGGAGATCCCACTTACAAAAAAGCTCAACACAATGCAGGGCACATGGTAAAAGATCAAAGGATAAAATGCCACCACTATTAATTTCATTTCTTGAACTGTAAGAATTAATCTTTATTTTATTTCCCTTTTAAAACCCAAGTTGAGACGTTGACTTTCAAAGCACTTATTCCGCTCATATCGTTTCTAAGGTAACTAACAGGAAGCTGCCCAATGCACCTCCATCAAACCTGCATGTGCCAGCTTTCCTTGATGTGGGCCCTTCACTCTATGGTTCTCCAGTTGCTTCTATTAAGTGAACACCACAAGACAACTGATAAAATATACTCTAGAACAGAGAAATTCTAAGATAAGCAGAAGTCATTTATAGTTGCAGACTTGGAATGAAAAAAAAAAAAAAAGAAAGTTCAATACAAGGGTTAGGGGGCCCGGAGAGATAGCATGGAAGTAGGGTGTTTGTCTTGCATGGAGATAGGAGGTGGTTCGAATCCCGGCATCCCATATGGTTCCCTGAGCTTGCCAGGAGCAATTTCTGAGCATAGAGCTGGAAGTAACCTTTGAGCGTTTCTTGATGTGATCCTAAACTAAAACAAATACAAGGGGATACCTTTACGAAATGTGTATTTGATCAAGTATGTATTTTGATTGAAATGTTATGCAAAGTTAAAACTTGGTTGAAAAGGATCCTCTACAAATACATTCAGACAAGCATTTAATCACAGTTTTGGCATTGATGTAACAAGTGACTATGAGCAAGTGAAATCTTCTTAATAAAAAGCAATATTTAGTATATGTGTCATTCTTCAAGACCTATTTTAGTCTACTCTGTGTGCATGATTGTGGGGCTTAGCAACAAGCAATAAAATTGACAATAGCTTAAATAAGCATTAATAAATTACAGAAAAGAAGAAGGAACCAAAAGTAAACAGCAACAAGCAGAAACTGCCAGATCCCTTTATAGGAAGCGTCTATCCCAATCTGAGGCCAACATTACTCCTAAAAAGGCAGATAGTGGTTCAACCTCTGATGGATTTGCATTCTATTTCACTTGTTTTTCTGCCTTCTTGGCCACAGATTCAAAGTTCTAATTTTCTGGTGCAACAGTAAAAATGAAAATTTACTACATAAAATGCAATATTATAAAGGTTGTTAATGAACATCATCCCTTTTATTGCCTTAATAAAAATATTTTTAATTAAAAAGAGGCGGTAACACAAACCAAAACACCATACAAGTCACTCTGTGGTCACTAAGGAAGTTGGGGCCATCTCTAAGAAAAGAAAATGTGGAGCCAGGAAAAAAGCATTAGAAACCTATATCAGATGGAACTGGAGAAGAGTGAGACAGGTGCTGAAGTTCTCCAAGGAACTAGCAGCAAGAAGTGAGAAAGGGCAAAGAGTGGGAGAAAAAGAAAGAGATTCACAACCATACATTGTTCTTTTTATTTAAAAAAAGAGAGACTAAACTTGATAAACTGCTGCAGACATTTTGACATAAGTTTTAAACTACTTTATTTAGGCAGATTTAGCACAACGCAGCATTTAATTTTTCAAGAACTAAGTAGGAGGACAGTACAAATCCAATTCAGATTTTACAATGTATATGGAGGATTGGGATTTCTTTTCATTCAGTGCAATGTCCCTTTTTATACCGTCAGACTAGTGTTGAGACATACTTGACTAGGATTACCTTGAAAATAGTTCAATATTGACCATGAGTTTAAGATTTAAAAAAAAAAAAGATTTAAGGTAGTTTTGGAAGGTCCTAGTCACATAACTTCATATGGCACAATCACAGCAAATTAGGAGGCTAGCACTTAATTGTCTATAGGATTAAAGGTGTGTATGAATCAATAAATGACATGCACTTCTCCTTTTACAAGCAGTGCAATGTAAGTAATTTGACCACTTTAGGATGTAATTATATGAATTGAAATGAATAAATTACAAGTGAATGTTTATGAGACAACTAGAAACATAGTAGCTGAAACCTATGAGACTAACTATATTCAATAAAAGCTTCCTTTTTTCTCTTACAGAATTATATATTATTAACTCAGAAAATATTACGAGTTTCTTCCTTCATATTTAATTTATTTTCAAGAAAAAAATTCAGCTTTGTTTGTTTGCTTTAGGGCCACACCCAACAGATGCTCAGGGTTACTTTCTGGGTAGTATTTGGGAGACCATAGCATATAGAAAGGATTGAGCTCAGGTCCTTTGAATGAAAGGCAAATGCCCTATTCACTGTACTATCACTCCTGCCTCAAAGTGGATTTTTAAAAATCCATGTTGCTTATTCAGATGTTGAAAGTATCCTACAAAATTGAATGGGTAAGTTTATAAATTAATAAATACCAATAACTAAATGAAAGTGATCCTAAATCTTTCCTCAATACAAACACACTTTTGAGAGAGGCCTTTCAAGTTATGTAACACAAAATCATTTTTTCATCTTTAAAAAAAAACTAAATATAGCAAAAAAAATTAACTATATACATAAATAGAAATCTGCTCATTATTAATAATTTTAATTGATTTTATGTAGTAAACTTAATCCATGAAGTATAAAAACATTGCAAAACTCTTAAGAACACTAAAGGTAAGGAAAACAACTCCTTTCTTAACATTCAAATAAAAATACTATCAGAAATAATTATCCACATATTAAAAACTTAATTCACCAAACCGAATTTACTATTTTAGTCATATTTTAATTCATTTTCTGTGGAGGAAATGAGGCTTTGAATATCATCATCATTATGAAATTGTTTCAGAAACAAAGGTTTGCATTACAGATTTCCACCAATGTTTAAATTAACAAACCTTCTTAACTACTTGGCAAAAGTTCTATGCTCTGAGAGATAAAGTAAAATGAATCATTAAGAAAAAATTAATGTAGATTACAGTTTCTATAAATTGCATCATAGAACTTGCTGCATTTAGCTTTAATTCAATCGTCTATTTTATTAATATGCATTTCCATCTAAAAATGCTGACTCGAACATAAACAATCTCCCAGGAATATCATCATCAAGTTAGTAAAGAGGAAAAATGTCTGTAGAGAAGATTGAATCTAATCTGGTGGTGGTGGGAAGATACCATCTTTGTCAATTATAAGCTGCATAACATTAGCAAGAATTTAACACTACCCACTGCCCGTTCTCCTTGTTTTGCAAATAAGAATACTGCATTAAAAATGTTAACATTTGGCACTAAACTAACAGAAAATAAAAGCATAAAAGATAGTCTCCAATCTTCTCAGGTGGAGAAGGGGAGAAAATAAAGAGAAGGTTTGGAACAACTCAGAGATGACAAGCCCCAAGACAGCAGAGACATCCACCAATGGATGGCCAACCTGAAAGGAAAGGTTCAGATGCCAACAAAATATTTGTATGAGGATACACTTACAAATGATTATGGATACCATAGTCATGAATAATGTCATTGTTTATCCCCAAAA